>NW_015653557.1:49041-54626 GCF_001515625.1 Sinocyclocheilus rhinocerous
TGACGCTGAGCTGGAGGTCCAGGGAGCAGGAGTGTTTTTGGCTAATGTTCCACAGTCAACACCAGCAAAGCATCAGGACTCTGGTCCAGGAGCTACCACGAGACAGTTTGCAGATGCTCAGTCTAAACTTTGTTTAGTGCTCACAAGTCCTGAAAGTGTTGGAAAGAGGACAAAACCCTCAACATCTGGGACATATTATGCCCTCCCTGCAATACACTCCCACCAGTCTGTAAGTACCATCATTTGTGACCAGTTAACAAAGTGAAATTATGGTCAATTATGCTTTTGTGTTATACATTGATAAATTAATTTCTAAAAATGTAGTATTTAATAATTTGGTGATGTTGTATCCTTAAAAATGCACAGATATACTGTAATAAATGTATTAAATCTACTATTTACATTACTAATTTATATTCAGTTATATTATAAACCAACTTTAATCCATGTAATTTCACAGCCTCCCGTGTATAATCAACCAGAACAGACGGAAGAGCAATTTGAAGAAAGTTTGGAGCTTGATGTTAGCATGCTTTCCATAGATCCTCCATCGGACAAGAAAGATCTTAGTTTCTTAGTTAGATCTTAGAGTTCAACATCAACGTCTGCCCCAAGCTAGAAGATGAGGAATGTGAAATGCATTGGAAACAGATAAAATGGATTGTCAACGAGCCCAATGTCATGGAGCTTTTCAAAACATATCAAGAATGTGGATCAGTAATAACAAAGACCAGAAAAGCAACTGTGGGAAGTGTTCTCCGTGTTCACTGGGAATGTGAAAAAAAACACAAGGGAAAGTGGAGTTCATGCACTGATATTAGGGGAATACCCGCTAATAATCTTCTTGTTTCTGCATGCACACTATTCACTGGAGCAACATATACAGACATCACTGATTGGGCCACTTTGCTCAACCTTCAAATACCCCATAAAACCACTTACCATGACATTAAGTCTTCCTACCTTATTCCAGTCATTAATGAAGAATATCAAGAACAACAGAAAGCAGCAATTAATGACTTACATTTGCAAACTGAACTCCATGATCCAGTTCATTTGTCCGGAGATGGGAGGTCAGACAGGCAAGTAAATGTAGTTATTAATTTTTTTGGACAATTTTAGAAAATTAACAATACTGAAATGTTTTGTACTTGTGCTTCTTTTAGCCCTGGATTTTCGGCGAAATACAACACTTACAGTTTAATGGATGACACAACAGACAAGATTGCTCACTTTGAGTTGGTGCAGGTCAGTTTACATGACATAATTCTACATCCCGTATGTTATTAATTATAAGTAACCTTAGTAAGTGTTCAGTATTTTAAAGTGAAGTACAGTAACATTACTGGCAGTTTTTGCAATGTTATCTTATTCCAGTCATTAATGAAGAATATCAAGAACAACAGAAAGCAGCAATTAATGACTTACATTTGCAAACTGAACTCCATGATCCAGTTCATTTGTCCGGAGATGGGAGGTCAGACAGGCAAGTAAATGTAGTTATTATAAAATTTTTTGGACAATTTTAGAAAATTTTAACAATACTGAATTGTGTTGTACTTGTGGTTCTTTTAGCCCTGGATTTTCGGCGAAATACAACACTTACAGTTTAATGGATGACACAACAGAGAAGATTGTTCACTTTGAGTTGGTGCAGGTCAGTTTACATGACATAATTCTACATCCCATATGTTATTAATTATAAGTAACCTTAGTAAGTGTTCAGTATTTTAAAGTGAAGTACAGTAAAATTACTGGCAGTTTATGCAATGTTATGATCAATATAAAATGCTTTTAATAATACTTAATAAAATATGTTGGTTATTTTGAACATCAACGACAATACACACACACCTTGTTTATCTAGCATGGTATTGCATTTCAGGTTACAGAAGCATCTAGTTCTGTGGCCATGGAGCCAGTAGGTTTCAAGAGGGCTGTGAACACACTACAAGAGCAAGAAATCAAAATAGATGTGCTGACCACTGACAGATCGCCATCTATTAGAAAGATTATGCGTGTAGAATATCCCAACATTCACCACAAATTTGATATTTGGCATGTAGTCAAAGGTAACTGTCTCACAACAAATTAATACTGCTATATATATATATATATATATACAGAGGTGGGACCAAGTCATTGTTTTGCAAGTCACAAGTAAGTCTCGAGTCTTTGCATTCAAGTCTCGAGTCAAGTCCCGAGTCAAGACAGACAAGTCCCAAGTCAAGTCCCGAGTCAAGACAGGCAAGTCCAAGTCGAGTTGCAAGTCTTCAGCTTTAAGATTCAAGTCTTAAACAAGTCATTAGTGCTCTTTGCCCAAATTAGTGTCTCAGTATTAATTACCATATCAAATGTATAGTAATTTATATCAGGAAGGCAGGTAGAATATGTTTGACATAGTTACATTTCATGTGAGATGGATGCCCTTAGTAAAACTACTCAAGTTCAATTTTATATATATATATATATAGAGAGAGAGAGAGAGAGATAGATTAATCATGAATTATCCAAAAAGCAGCATAGTTCAAAGCTTATTTATTCCTATGTAGGAATATAAAATGTGTTGTTTGCATGGATCAAAAAATTGCTACAATAAACCGTGAAGTACTAAATTAACCTTGGTATGCACTATATTGTCACTCCTTCTTCATTGTTTGATAATTAAAATTATTGTTTTTCAGGACTTTCCAAAAAGTTGTGCTCCATGTCAAGATACAAGGACAATCGAGAGCTGCAGCCATGGATACGAAGTATTTGCAACCATCTATGGTATTGCTCTGCAACTTGTGGAGGTGACCCTGACGTAAGTTCTTTAATGTTTTAATATTAACTTTAATTTCTTAATATATACACACACACACTTGTGTTATCTTTTTGGGGGCGTCACGTAGACATAATAGCCTTTATACTGTACTAATGTTATATATGAGTCCCTGAACCACAACAGGACACAGTCTGCATTTTTTGTAAAAAAAATAAAAAAATAAATAAATTACTATGGTTTGTTAGACTTTGTTCTTTATAGGGAGCTAAATTGTGTTCTTGTAAGGTTTTAAATATTGGGGTTGCTGGACCACAAACATCTATTTTTCTATGTTTAAAAATTCATACATTATTATAATAATTACTTTTTTGTGTATTCATGTATTTATACAGGAACTGATCGAGAATTGGAAGTCCATTCTTTTTCACATTACAGGTGTGCACAGTTGGATTGAAGAAGGAAAGCCGAAAAAATGTGGACACAATGATCTCAGTCCGGAACAGCAACGAAGAAAAAAATGGCTTGGAAAAGACTCACACACTACAGAGTCTTGTCCTGGACAAAGGACTTCTAAAGGATTTGAGGCAAATGGCTCTTTTCAAACACACTGTAAAGTTAGTTATATACACATGTTCATGTAGGTACACCGGATACACATTTTTCTTTTATTTTTAGGACAACTGTAGGTGTTTCATTCTGTCATACTGAAGTACTGCTCAAAGAACCTGCATTTTCATTATGTGTCCATGGTTGCAAGAACACAACTAGCTATCCTTGACCACAATGAAAATGTAGGTCGTCAGCAAGCCACAACCACTACTGGTAAGTGGAAACAACATACTGTGCATAACTACTAAAAATTTCTCAATATGTAGGGTAATGACAATAGATTTGAGTTCATAAAGTTGAGAATCAAATGGGAATGTTCTGTTATAGTAATGTAATCAATACAATTTGTATAATTTATTCTGTTATGTTTCATCTTTTTTCTTTTATTATAGGTGTACCTCGGTACAATGTGGTTTTCCCGAAACATACCAAAGAATGGTTAGCCAAAGTGATTTTTGAACAAACCACTCAAAAATTTAGAGAGACTCTGGTTGAGAAAGTTCTACAGCGGCAGCTGGACACCAACGTTGTTTACAAGGACATGTTCTTCTCATTTGACTCATCGCCCATTGCCACAGAACATAGCCCTAAAACAAAGGCCTGACAAACAAGAAGTAATTGCAAAGCGCTTATCAAGATTTGGACACTAATTTACTTTAAAAATGTTATGAGTCTAATGTACAATTACTATTATTACTCATGTTGTTTTATATAGCTTTTCTAATTTTTCCTTATTGAGGTAACGACAGAATACACCGTTGGTAAAAAAAAAAAACGTATTTCTTGTGTTAGTGTGAATATATGGTCCTTACTGATGGTACCCTACATCAGTTGCAATTACACATCAACGACTGTAGTTATCTCAAATTTGTTTTATTCTTCCAAATAAATGTATGTGTGAGACATCAATAAGTATGTAGTGTTGATGTATATACAACAACAAATAACATTGAATATGAAAGTAACAAAACTACAGCAATTACAGTAAGTAACAAATACAAATACTACCCAAGCCACAACAAATTATAATGTTTATCAAAAATGTAACATTGTAATTCTAATTCCAATTAATATTCCTACAAAAGACCAAAAGCTTCTTCTGCTTCTCTGAAGCCCACATAATGTCCTGATGGAGAAGGGTATGACTGTCTGATTGCACTGACAACACAGGATGGAAGAACCCTCCTGTTTCGTCTTCCCAATCTCTCTCCTTTCAGCATCCATTCCAGAACTATCCTGTATGCCACCAGCCTGTATTGACTGTAAAATAAAAAAAATGTGTTTAGTGAATAACTTTTAAAAATATATATTTGTACTACATGTAATCACACTACACGCGATACTTACTCTACTGTTAGGGTGCCACCAGGTCCTTGTGGCCTCGGACGGCGTCTCCAGTTAATTTTGGGCAAACTAAAAAACACCTCTAAAACGCTGTTGCTCAGTAGCGGTGGAAACCCATTTTGTTCGGTAATGCAGCGAGATGGAGACAGGGTCTCACCAGCTGACTCACTGACTGATTCTAATGGCGGAATTGAAATGGTCCAGTCGTGGCAGCATTGAGATTCTTCCTCTGTTGGCAATGGTTGGCATTTGCCACATGTGCACCACCACGTCTCGTTAGATCTTCGTCTGCCCGAAGCTTGAGAGGTTTGTGTCGCCGCAGCAGTCTCCTCCATCTGCCTAATTTCTTCCTCTGTGTATTCCGGTTCAAAAAGGTAGGGCAGGGCGAAAAACTCCATCTCATCTTCTCCTCCAAGTTCAAAATCGTCCGACATCGTTGTTTTACCTTTTAACTCCCTTTTTTTGTAAACGGTGTTTGACTTAGTATTTGCACGTTCAACTTGTAAACACTGACTCGGTACTTCAAAAGACCAAAAGCCTCTTCTGCTTCTCTGAAGCCCACATAATGTCCTAATGGAGAAGGGTATGACTGTCTGATGGCACTGACAACACAGGATGGAAGAACCCTCCTGTTTCGTCTTCCCAATCTCTCTCCTTTCAGCATCCATTCCAGAACTGTCCTGTATGCCACCAGCCTGTATTGACTGTAAAATAAAGGAAATGTGTGCAGTGAATAACTTTTAAAAATATATATTTGTACTACATGTAATCATACTACACGCGATACTTACTCTACTGTTAGGGTGCCACCAGGTCCTTGTGGCCTCGGACGGCGTCTCCAGTTAATTTTGGGCAAACTAAAAAA
>NW_015653557.1:54664-55401 GCF_001515625.1 Sinocyclocheilus rhinocerous
ATGTATATACAACAACAAATAACACTGAATATGAAAGTAACAAAACTACAGCAATTACAGTAAGTAACATACTACCCAAGCCACAACAAATTATAATGTTTATCAAAAATGTAACATTGTAATTCTAATTCCAATTAATATTCCTACAAAAGACCAAAAGCTTCTTCTGCTTCTCTGAAGCCCACATAATGTCCTGATGGAGAAGGGTATGACTGTCTGATTGCACTGACAACACAGGATGGAAGAACCCTCCTGTTTCGTCTTCCCAATCTCTCTCCTTTCAGCATCCATTCCAGAACTGTCCTGTATGCCACCAGCCTGTATTGACTGTAAAATAAAGGAAATGTGTGCAGTGAATAACTTTTAAAAATATATATTTGTACTACATGTAATCATACTACACGCGATACTTACTCTACTGTTAGGGTGCCACCAGGTCCTTGAGGCCTCGGATGGCGTCTCCAGTTAATTTTGGGCTAACTAAAAAACACCTCTAAAACGCTGTTGCTCAGTAACGGTGGGAAACATCTCAGGTTACGTATGTAACCATGGTTCCTCAAGGGAACGAGACGCTGCGTCGGAAAACGCTTTGGGAACGCCTTCTGTGACCACGCTCTGAATCACATGTGAAATCAGTCCAATAGCTGGGCGAGACGTCACGGGCGGGTGACGTCATGGCCAGGAAGCTACAAAAGCACGTGCGGCGGAGCCGGCGTCAGCTTCAGGAATGAAGCAAG
>NW_015653557.1:57268-57650 GCF_001515625.1 Sinocyclocheilus rhinocerous
GTTCCCTCGAGGAACCATGGTTACATACGTAACCTGAGACGTTCCTCTTCAGGAACTCGAGCTGCGTCGGAAAATGCTTTGGGAACGAGAATGCCCATGCAACCAGACTTGCAAGTCCCTGCCTAGTGTGGAAGAGCACAACTAAGGCGAGAGACAGGGGAGCCAGGAGTGGCTAAAGTAGGCGGGACCCGCCGTCCCGAAGGCCAAATTCTGGAGGAGTGAGCCTTGACCCCCAAAGGAGAGGGGAGATCAGAGGACTCGAGGCTATGTAATAGCATCCTGATCCACCACTTAGCATAAGCTTCTCTGGCCGGAGGCCTCGGCCTCAGCGCACCGCGGAGGAAACGTGTAAGAAGAGGGTGTCTTCCCACTGAATGGCCAC
>NW_015653557.1:57680-57788 GCF_001515625.1 Sinocyclocheilus rhinocerous
CCCTGCGGATTGCAGGAACTCCAGAACTGTACCAAATGGGCAGTTAGCTGGGTCGGGCCGGCGGTCTCCGCGGTCTCCGCTACAGTTTCCTCATAGAGGGAGCTCTGG
>NW_015653557.1:61402-68930 GCF_001515625.1 Sinocyclocheilus rhinocerous
GCCGTCGAGGAGAGAAATCAGGCCCGAAAACCATACTCGGTCCGGCCAGAACGGGGCTACTAACAACAGACGGGCCTCGTCCCGGCGCACTCTCTCCAGAACTCCCGGGAGCAGACCAATCGGAGGAAAGGCGTACAGACGAAGCCTCGGCCACGTCTGTACCATGGCATCCAGCCCCAGTGGAGCTGGATGAGTAAGAGAGAACCAAAGGGACAGTGCGTTGTCAAATGAGTCGCAACATGTCCACCTGAGCCTGGCCAAACACTCTCCATATCTGCTTCACCACCTCGGGGTGAAGCATCCATTCCCCGGGCCTCGGCCCCTGCCTCGACAGGATGTCTGCTGCAACCAGTGAGGGACGCGTCCGTCGCTTGCGTTACGCGGCGACAAGGAGCTCCCAGCACCGGTCCCTGAGACAAGACCCAAGGTTTCCTCCACATGTCTAACGCACGTAGGCACCTCGGCGTGACCTTGAGCATGCGAAGCGGGTTTCCCCTCGGGGAGAACCCCTTGGTCTTCAGCTTGTGGTTGAATCCCACACCACGCCCAGATAAGTGGTTCTCTGTACTGGAGAAAGCACACTTTTCTTGGCGTTAAGTCTTAACCCCAGTTCTTTCGTGTGAGCGAGAACGACATCTCGATGTCGAACCGCCATCTGCTCTGATTGAGCTAATATTAACCAATTGTCGATGTGGTTGAGTTGTGAAAGTGTGGGGTGCGAGTGCAAGGCCAAACGAAGAAACCGGTATTGGTAGGCTTTTGCCCCCAAAAGCAAACCTCAGGAACTTCCTATGATGAGGAAGGATGGAGCTATGTGCATCTTTTAGATTGATCATGACACATCAGTCCTCGGACTTGGTCTGAGACACTACCTGTTTGAGTGCGAGTGTGCTGAACTTCAGTCGCATGACTGAGCGGTTCAATAGGCGCAGATCTAAAATAGGACGCAACCCCCATCCTTCTTCGGAACAATGAAGTACCGGCTGTAGAACCCGGAGTCTGTCTCGTGCGGCGGGACCACCTCGATGGCCTCCTTCTTTAAGAGAGTAACTACTTCTTGTTCTAATACCAGAGCCTGCTCGGGACCCACTAGAGTGGGGGTCCCCGTTAAATCGAGGCGGACGAGAACCGAACTGGATTCCGTAGCCTCTTTCTACAGTACGCAGGACCCATTGAGACACATTTGGCAGTAGCTTCCACGCTGCTAAATAATCTACTAAGGGAATCAGTCTCTCGACTATGTGCATCTTTTAGATTGATCGTGACACACCAGTCCTTGGACTTGGTCTGAGACACGACCTCTTTGAGTGCGAGCGTGCTGAACTTCAGTCGCATGACTGAGCGGTTCAATAGGCGCAGATCTAAAATAGGACGCAACCCCCCATCCTTCTTCGGAACAATGAAGTACCGGCTGTAGAACCCGGAGTCTGTCTTGTGCGGAGGGACCACCTCGATGGCCTCCTTCTTTAAGAGAGTAACTACTTCTTGTTCTAATACCAGAGCCTGCTCGGGACCCACTAGATTGGGGAAGCCCCGTGGAATCGAGGCGGACGAGAACCGAACTGTATTCTGTAGCCTGTTTCTACAGTACGCAGGACCCATTGAGACACATTTGGCAGTAGCTTCCATGGTGCGACTGGCCTCTGGTGCACCTAGAGCAGCTAGCTCAGTGCCCTGAAGCGGCAAACCGGCAGGGGGCGGCCGTACTAGCTGCTCTAGAGGTAGCGAGCCTCTTAGTACCGCTACATTTCCGGGCGGTAACTGAGAGTAGCGCTCGCCGGAGACCACCGCGCCCTGGAACACTCAATCTCCTCAGAGAAAGATGGCCGCAGCACTCACTCAGAGGGGGAGGAACCGCAGTGCGGGCTTCCAAGCCTCAAGAAAGAGCTCTAGATCTAGGGAACACGGGTGGAGATAGGAAGAGCCGTCTCCAACTCGTCTGCTAGATCATGTGCGATCTCCGCGTTCTCAGTCGCTGCCGTGCCTCAGCAGCAGCGGGACCGCAATCGCAAGATCACAGGCACGGACACACTCAGAGAAAGAGGGCCGCAGCACTCACTCAGAGGGGGAGGAACCGCAGTGCGGGCTTCCAAGCCTCAAGAAAGAGCTCTAGATCTAGCGAACACGGGTGGAGATAGGAAGAGCCGTCTCCAACCCGTCTGCTAGATCATGTGCGATCTCCGCGTTCTCAGTCGCCGCCGTGCCTCTGCAGCAGCGGGACCGCAATCGCAAGATCACAGGCACGGACACACGCCTCGGAGCGTGCCCAGCGGGAGCGGAGCACTTAACAGCGGAAAAAGCACAATCCGCCCCCCGAGAGCCGACTGTGCGAGCTCCGCTCCCTATTAATGCTGCTCATTATAATATCAGGCATAATATGCTTGTGTAACTGATGCTTGTGCAACTGGCGAGCTCTTTGATGCCCTCCGTATCAATCTCCTCGGAGAAAAACAGGCAGAGTGTTGCACCCTCTCCCCGTTGGGAAGGACTTCCGCGGGCTTCCGAAACTTCCGAAACCCCGAGAGCGGACGCCGGATCTGGTGGTTAGGAAGCAGATCCATATGTGAAAGCCACGAGCACAGCCGCCGCTCCGCCACGGCGAAAGCGGGGCCGGCACCTCGAGGAACGCTAGTGAAGGCTACCTCCTCAAAGAGAGCCCTCTGAGAGCGAAGCAAGGCAGTAACAACTGTGCTTCGCTCCCAAGCAGACAACAAACAAACTGTGTGTATCCCCACCCGTAAAGTAACGCGGGCAGGGAGAAACACGCAGCCTGAACGCTGCTTGCTCGCCCCTTAAGTGTTTGGTTTTGTCTTGGGATTTTGTGACAGACAACACTAAATAAGACTCACAAAGAGATATCAGACTGACACACACACAGAGTCCAGTTAATTTTGGGCAAACTAAAAAACACCTCTAAAACGCTGTTGCTCAGTAGCGGTGGAAACCCATTTTGTTCGGTAATGCAGCGAGATGGAGACAGGGTCTCACCAGCTGACTCACTGACTGATTCTAATGGTGGAATTGAAATGGTCCAGTAGTGGCAGCATTGAAATTCTTCCTCTGTTGGCAATGGTTGGCATTTGCCACATGTGCACCACCACGTCTTGTTAGATCTTCGTCTGCCCGAATCTTGAGAGGTTTGTGTCGCCGCAGCAGTCTCCTCCATCTGCCTAATTTCTTCCTCTGTGTATTCCGGTTCAAAAAGGTAGGGCAGGGCGAAAAACTCCATCTCATCTTCTCCTCCAAGTTCAAAATCTTCCGACATCGTTGTTTTACCTTTTAACTCCCTTTTTTTGTAAACGGCGTTTGACTTAGTATTTGCACGTTTAACTTGTAAACACTGACTCAGTACTTCCGCCTACGTCAAGCGTGACCTTTTCAACGTAATTACGTATTACGTGAAGTCATGAACGCGCATCGCAGAACAGAGCAAGGCGAGCATTTGTGTTTATAAAGCATATACATTTTTATTTTTATTTTAAAATGACCGATCGTTTCGCTAGATAAGACCCTTATTCATCGTCTGATATCGTTTAAAGTCCTTTGAAGCTGCACTGAAACTGTAATTTTGACTTTCAACCGTTTGGAGTCCATTGAAGTCCACTATATGGAGAAAAATCCTGGAATGTTTTCATCAAAAACCTTCATTTCTTTTTGACTGAAGAAAGAAATACATAAACATCTTGGATGACATGGGGGTGAGTAAATTATCAGGAAATTTTAATTTGAAAGTGAACTAATCCTTTAAGATTAGTCTAGTGTGATACACCCATATTCTCCGGCATCCCACACACACGAGTCTCTACCCGCCCGCACCCACACTCGCCCATCAAGTGTTGTCTCGTGCCACACTCTGCTGCGTTGAATCCCACGATAGTGCAGGTCACTGTTGGAAGGTGACTGTTATAATGTTATGATCGAGGCTCTGGACTCTGAGCATAACTTGTTTTTCTATAACAAACTATAAAATATTTTCTATAAAAACGTTAATGCCCTGGCAGTGGCAAATAGCTTTGGTTTTATATTTAATTTGATTACATTAATGTTATAAGTTGAGATTTACAATAAATATTTTTACTGCTACTATGTAAAAGGAATACAGCTGTAAAAAAAAGCACCTTATTTGTTTAGTGTTTGCAAACCAAATATGTGGAAAATAGTGTGTTTTTTGAACCTTAAACCGCATAAAAACATTTAATTACACCAAATACTCAAAATAATGTTCTTTTTAGCAACATCATATGACCCCTTTAAATGCTACAACGTTAGAGATGCCTGTCCATGCTTTTATTACTTCACGCTTGGATTACTGCAACTCACTATAGGGCCTTTTGCACCGCTTTAGTTCCAGAACGATATGTACAGTACTTAAGTACTGGGACGAATTTGCGCGAACTATTTCCCAGTACCATTTCAAGGGTTGCATTCGCACCGACAGTGTGTACTAGGAAGTGACATAAGCCGGTCGACAGCAACGTTATTTGTACGCGGCGTTCAACAACGGAAACAAAGAATAACAACATTAACAACAGGAGGATGGAAGCTGTGTTTTTGTTGTGTCTCGCGGGTTTCACAATAATGGACATGGAAAGTCGACGTATACGTAAAGCGATTGAAAGAACGGAAAGGAGGACTAAGAATCTCCACGACGTATATGTAAAGCGATTGAAAGAATGGAAAGGAGGACTAAGAATCTCCAACGACAACTACGAGTGCTACATTTGCTATAAGTGCCTGCACTTCAGCATCCGTCCATCTATCGCTGTTCTCCATACTTGCGAAATAAGTTGACACAATGTTTACAGTATGTTTACACGGCGTTTTAAATCATGGCGGGTGAGGGCGTTTTCGTAAGCGTTTGGCCAATCAATGTCTACTTACGTCATGGATAGTACCAGTTGTGCTGGTTCGACCCTGCTCCGGAGTAGGAGCTAATTTGGTTCTCGAAAAAGGCAGTCTGGTACTAAAATCGCACCCAGTTCCGGCGGTGCGAAAACGCCAAAAAGTGGGTAGTTCCACAATTAGTTCTAGAACTATGAAAAGGTTCCCGCGGTGCGAAAGGCCCTAATATTGAGGTATTTCAAAGTTACAAATTACTCGCCTACAATTGGTCCAAAACGCTGCTGCTAGATTTCTTCAAAATAGTCGCAAATGTGACCACATCACCCCTATACTGAGGGCCCTCTATTGGCTGCCTATTCAATTTAGAATCTATTTTAAAGTTCTCTTACTTCTGTATAAATCTTTACATAACCAAGCCCCTAGTTATCTCTCAGAGCTGTTGCATTTTTATGCTCCCTCTAGAAGTCTAAGATCCAGTGATCAGAATCTCCTTTTAGTTCCTCAGTCCAGACTTAAACGTAGAGGGGATCGAGTTTTTCTGTAGTTGGGCCTCGGTTATGGAACAATCTGCCGCTTGAGATTAGAGTGGTACCTTCCCTATCCATTTTTAAGTCACTTTTAAAAACACACTTGTTTGATCTGGCCTACTAATATCCCATTCTTATTACATTGTATTATGGTCTTGATTATTACTCTGTCTTCAGAATGTTTATATGTCATTCCTTTTGGTTTTAAATTCAAAAGTTTTATTATTTCTGTTTTATGTATTTATGGTTTGATTTTAATGTACATCACTTTGGTCAGTCTTGCGGCTGTTTTTAAATGTGCTTTATAAATAAATGAACTTGATATTAACTTATTGTTTATTTAATTTTGTTGCCCTGACACTTGGTAAAGCCTGCCACAGACCATGCTAAATGCTAACCAATCTGTTCATATAATTGTTCTAAATGCGTGTGTGTGTCCTAGAAAGTCTGTGCATACAGTATAATAGGCCTACTATCAAAATCTATATTTGATGCTATACAGTAACAATAATCTAATTTTGACAGATGGTGAGATCGGTATTATGAATTTATAGGTGACAGTAAGTTAAAGATACCTGAAGCAGCTGCATTTTACTGTTTAAGTGCTGGTTAGAGGTTGCACCGACTAATCGTCTAGTCGACTAGTCAGCTTCAATGCTCTGCCATAACACTTTAAGATTGACGTCGACTAGTCCCTGGTCCTATAGTGGGCGCAACAGGATAAGAAATCATTGAAGGACTTCCACATTTACGCTCCATTTCCAAACAGTTAAAATGACAAATAAATGCATACTCTGAATGCTCTCCACAAGACATGTGTGATTATATTACTGGATGCTCGAAATTGAACGGGAGAATTCACGTTTTAAACAGCTTATTGTACAGGTAAGTTAATTGCCGTTTTAATCTAATGCGCTGCTGCACTGTAACGCACCCACATTTACACTCCGTTTCCAAACAGTTAAAACGACAAATAAATGCATACTCTGACAGCACTCCACAAGACATTTGTGATTATTTTACTGGATGCTCGAAATTGAACGGGAGAATGCACATTTTAAACCGCTTATTGTACAGTTAAGTTAATTGCCGTTCTAATCTAATGCGCTGCTGCACTGTAACGCACACACATAGGCTACAGACAGTAGCTCGTACATCACGCGCAGATCGCACGCACACAGAATCATTCAGCACGGAAATGTATGGTCAACACTGTTCTGTGGTTTCTCAATAAAATAGCTTAGAAACTGAAAAGTTCAAGCATATATTTCTTAATAACTAAATCCCACAGCTTCACTACTAGTAGAGAGACGCTGCCATGTAGAATTAATTCACACACGCAATTGCTCTCACTAATGCATTCATATGAATATGAATGTAATCTTTACTGTGCTACTTTATCTGTATCTGATTTAGAACGGGCAGAAATCTGTGAGAAATATAACGATGCTGATAAGCTCCAGACTTATTTGTTCATTAATGACGTCATCAGCGACTAGTCGACTTCCGACTCGACTTTCATCACATAAAAGTTGACATTAAAAAATCAAAAGTCGTTCAAGCCCTAGTGCAGGTTTAATAGAAATAATTTTAATGCACATGAAAACTCAATCTTGATGTGCACAAGACATTGTAATAAAAACATTTGGGGCTTCAGCCCCCTTAGCCCACCCCTAGCACCGAGATGGTCCTCACTGCAGAACACGAGATCCAGGGGGCGAGGTTGGATCCAGATCCAACTCCTCCCACCTTACATATACCTAAACCTACCCGTCTCCACCCCCTGATCCCTAAACCCACCCATCTCCACCCCCTAGATGTGGATCCAACCCTGCCCCCTTGTAGGGATTTCTAGTACATAAACGGACACTGCTATGCCCCTATCAGCCATCATGAGGTTTGCTAATCACCCCAGCACATGACTCCAATATTCTGGGTCGACTTCCTGCCAGTCTTGTCGTCATCTACTCAGAGGAGTGATTAAAGACTAATCCAATCAAGAGACAACAAAGCTTTCTTGGTATCAGAACTGGAAGGTTCCACGGGATATACAGCGTGACGCCACATGACTTTTTGAACTTTTTGAATATGAAACCCTTACGTTCTTTTGTCACAGACAAAGAAACAGAACGTACACAGACAATTCATACAATTCATAA
>NW_015653557.1:69954-76665 GCF_001515625.1 Sinocyclocheilus rhinocerous
GTGATGAATTGAAGCCTCTTGTTAATGTATGCACGCTCCGCCTTGCAAGAAGCCGATTGGAAGATCGCGCCGTAGGTTGGACGTATGCCACGGATCAAAACCCCTTTGAATCTCAGATTCAATTGCTTCTCGCTGTTTTACTCTCTCGAGTGAAGGCTTTTGCCGCTTGCTCTCCCGAACGCAGGCTCTTCGCCACTTGCTTTCTCGAGCAAGGCCTTGTCGCCGTGTGGAGAGCACTCTAACTTGTGCTCACAAGCTGAACCATCAGGCGATCAACCATCTAAGAACTCAAACACTTCAGTTGAACCTTCGCGATCTTCAAAGAACTTAAAGTGTTGCAAACTCAGGCTTTTAGCAGGACTGCTCAAGCCTCTGTGTCATAGAGAAAACCAACCAATCCAACGAGGGCTTCCCCAAAAGGACGTCATCCGAACGTCATTCCGGCGCCAAATCAACAGCCAATCAGCAACGGAATCCCCTCCAGTAGCCACGAGGAACGACTCAGCTTTTCAGCTGTCACCCAAAGCAAAACGCAAGTAAACGAACAAAATCTTCTATCTGCTGAACTGACGCTGATGATTGATTTAAGCAGTAAAGATAAGAAAATATCTGCTTTGTGAATTCTCTCAGGCTGAATTTAAAACTGATATTAACGTCTCGCTGGACGACCGTTGATAAGGTGTAAAATAACAAATTTGAAATCAGTTCTAAACAGGTGGTCTTCGAATTTTCAGATCCGAGTCCTTTCAAACCCTGAATGAATTAATAATAATTAATTCCCTAAAATTAAGTAATCAAGACATTACACCCTGGATCTTTGTTCTGCAGTGAGGGGCTACTGCTAGTGCTGCCCCTGTTAGACTCCCAGGGAATGAATAACTTAATAAAATGTGTACTTTAAAGACAATGTAACTTGCTTTGGATAAAAGCATCTGGCAAATGCATAAATGCAAATGCAATGTAAAACAAAATGTATTTTGGGTTACCTAATTCTGCATTTCTGTAAAATGGACAGCTGGCTGTATGATGATTCTGCCCCTCATAGACAGGATCCTGTTTTTGCTTGGAGAAATCTCTTGTAACAGACAGTGTCACAACATCCTTTTTGTGTTACTGTAGTTTATGATCAGAAAAAAATACCGTACAGTAACAGAATTTACATTTTAATAAAATAAACATGCTTAATATTTATTAGCAAAACTTATATTAATATATTGCTAGCCTGTTCCTCTCTTTAAAAAGTCTAATTTGGCTAATTTAGTAACATTAGTTAAGTTGATGGAAGCTCACCTGTTGTTAGCACTGCCCCACAGCACAAAGGGCAACACATATTTGAACAAACAAATAAGTATTTTGCACTGTTTATAATACTAATAGCAATTATAATGAAATCAATTTCATAAGAAGTATTAGAGAAGCTCAAATGTGCATGATTTTGGCGTCTTTATTTCCATAGAGACGAAGTCTCCAGAACGCGCGCCGTTAAAGCCCTTTCACACAAGCGCAGCATGCGCTAAACCTGCACGGTTTAAAACATCTAGAGCTCACGTCTGCCTTTTGAACACAAGGCAAGGCTCTCCAGATGTAGGGCTGAATGGGAAAGTTATCAATGGTCTGTCCTGTATCTAATGATGAACTCGCAGGCTGCATCCGAAAACTTAGGCAGCTGACTTGCTGCCTCGCTGCCATATGAGGCAATGACTTTGCAGGCAGCATTTTTTTATTGATTGATTGATTTATTTATTTATTTAGTCACTTAGCACACGCTTTTATCCAAAGCGACTTACAAAGTGTTTTTACACGAAGGCACCTCATGAAACTGATTTCAGACAGGCTTCTGAGGCAGCGTAACGGTTTAATGATCTACAACAAAATATATTTATATTATTTGAGTTTTTGTGATACCTAAACGAATATTTAATTACTAAAATACTGATTTATTGCTAGAAATAACATCAAAAGTGCAAAAAGTTAGTCAGAAATATACATTTACAGACAAACTGACCACCAAACACAACTTTCAGACGCCATCTTTATTTTTTAGCTTATTTTAGTAATGGAACGCACAGGATTGTGGGATATCAAAGGCAGCGAAGGATACATCTATGCTGCTTTTAAAATTCGATCAGAGGAAGGTACCTCCGGAGACAGGAAGTAAAGCAGAATTTGGATTCGGACGTGCATTGATGCCTTCCTGCCTTTGAATGCTGCATCCGAAGGCAGCATTTTAGAGCTTTCGGACACAGCAGCAGTTTGCAGGGAAGTATTTCAGTTGCTTACGGTCTGACTTAAAGGGATAGTTCACTCAAAAATGAAAATGTTGTCATCGTTTACACACCCACAAGTTGTTCCAAACCTGTAATAATTTATTTCTTCCGTTGAACATAGAAGATACTTTTAAGAATGTGAGTATCCAAATAGTTTCTGTTCCCCGATGATTCTGTATTTTTCTCTTCTGTGGAAGTTACTGAGGACCAGCAGCTGTTTAGTTACCCACATTATTCAAAGTATCTTCTTTTGTGCTCAACAGAAGAAAGAACTTTACGTAGGTTTAGAACAAATGGCTCGTTCTAACACGCCCCCACATACCTACGTCACTATCTGGGAAGAATTGCATAACGCCGCCCCAAAATAATGTGTTTTTTAAACCTTAAACCGGATAAACACATTTCATTACACCAAATAATGTTCTTTTTAGCAGCATCATATGACCCCTTTAATATAATTTTCCATATCAGAGCTTGGTAGACATAATTATATTTTTTAGACATGATTAGACAGATTTATTAATAGATTATAATTAATGTTAGACCCTATTTATGTTACGGAAGGAGACTCACACAGAGGATTAGAAAAATACAATATAGTGTTTATTTTCAGCAAGAGATGCAGATGGTTCGGGCAGGTGAGTATTTGAGCTTAATATCAGTCTTTAAGGAAGATGAGGAGAGTAACACCGTATTTGGTCCTCACAGGAGATCGTGGAAGGGAGACAGAGGACTGCACACACCTCAGCTGAAGAGTACATGGAGTTTTCACGGAGCTGATGACTGGAACGAACTAGGGAATGGAACACAGGAGAACACACTGGAGGAAACACAGGAGGTAAGTATAACAGGCAGGTAAGTCTTTCAATGTATCTCACGGATAGCATAGAGAGAGAGAGTCCACTTTGTTGAAACGAGACCAGACACTGGAGTGAAGTGAGGTGTGTGCTTTTGAAGGGGAGCTGATGATGATTGCAGATTTGTGACAGGTGCGTGTGATCAGTACTCAGGTGATGGTGTTCGCTGTGATTGGGAGGTGGCTGAGCCTGCCCGATCTGTGACAGTACCCCCTGCTCCACGGCCCGCTCCTGAGGGCCAAAAACCCAGACGTCATGGTGGTCTACTTCTTCCTCGGGGCCCAGGGCGATCTGGATGAGTGGACTGAAAGGCCTCCAGCAGCGTGGGATCAAGGATGTCAGCTCTAGGAACCCATGAATGTTCCTCTGGCCCATAGCCTTCCCAGTCCACAAGGTATTCTAAGAGACCACCACGGCGTCAGGAGTCCAAGATCTCGTCGACCTTGTAGATGGTACCGTCCTCCTGGATTAACGGTAGAGGGGGTTCTTCCGTTGGGCCAGGTTCTGTGGAGAGAGAAACAGGTGGATGGTGAGGTTTAAGCAGTGACACATGGAAGGAAGGGTGAATCTTATATTGTGAAGGAAGCTGGAGTTGATATGTGACCGGGTTTATCTGTTTGAGGATGGTGAAGGGGCCAACATATCTGGGACTGAGCTTCTTGCAGGGCAGGCACATCCTGATGTCCCGTGTTGACAGCCATACCTTCTGACCCGGTTGGTATGATGGAGTTTCAGTCCTTCGAAGGTCTGCGGTAGTCTTGCCCCTGCGTACTGCCCGCTGAATCTGATGGTGAGCTGCGTCCCAGACCCTCTCGCGCTCTCGGAACCAGTAATCGACTGAAGGGACATCCGATGGTTCCCCGGACCAGGGGAATAGGGGAGGCTGGTATCCGAGTACGCACTGGAAGGGAGTGAGTCCAGTGGATGGCTGACGGAGAGAGTTCTGCGCGTACTCGGCCCAGCCTAGGAACTGGTTCCAAGAGTTCTGGTGGCCATGGCAGAAGGTTCGAAGGAAACGCCCGATTTCCTGAATTTTCCTCTCCGTCTGCCCATTGGATTGGGGATGGTAACCTGAGGAGAGGCTTATGGTCACACCTAGGAGGGAAAAGAATGCCTTCCATACCCTGGAGATGAACTGTGGACCACGGTCTGAGACAATGTCCTCGGGGATCCCAAAATATCTGAAGACGTTGTTAAACATGATTGGCAGAAGGTTCGAAGGAAACGCCCGATTTCCTGAATTTTCCTCTCCATCTGCCCGTTAGATTGGGGATGGTATCCTGATGAAAGGCTTACGGTCACACCTAGGAGGGAAAATAATGCCTTCCATACTCTGGAGATGAACTGTGGGTCACGGTCTGAAACAATGTCCTCAGGAATTCCATAATATCTGAAGATGTTGTTAAACATGATTTCAGCAGTTTCCACAGCTGTGGGTAGGCCCTTGAGGGGGAGAAGACGGCAAGATTTAGAGAATCAATCAATGACTACAAGAACACATGTGTTACCATCCGAGGCCGGTAGATCAGTGATGAAATCAACTCCTAGGTGTGACCAAAGGCAGTTGGGAATGGGCAGCGGAAGGAGCTTGCCAGATGGTAGGTGGTGTGGGCTCTTGGAGATGGCACATTCGGAACAGCCTTGGACGAACCTTCTCACATCCCTGGCCAGGTTGGGCCACCAGAAGCGATCTTTCAGCAGCGAGATGGTGCTGTTGGCCCCTGGATGGCCAGTGCCCAGAGAGGTGTGAACAGAGTGAATTAGGGAAGTGCGTGGTGCTCTGGTGATGTACTGCACTCCTGGTCGACAACCCGGCGGAGTGGGCGTGGAAGCATTGGTGGAGGTGACTGGGTTATCCTTCCATTGGATGGGGCTTACGAAGATTTCCTTGGGGATAATGGATTCTGGTTCCTCACGGACTTCTTCAGGAGCATGAAGGCGAGAGAGAGCATCTGCTTTCACATTCTTGGGGCCTGGACGATAGGAAATGGTCAAATTGAATCTCGTGAAAAAGAGAGCCCATCTTGCCTGACGAGGATTGAGTCTCTTGGCGTCTCGTAAATATTGCAGGTTTTTATGGTCAGTGAGGACGCTGAATGGATGATGTGCTCCCTCCAACCAATGCCTCCATTCCTCTAGGGCTAGCTTGATAGCCAGGAGCTCCCTGTTGCCGATGTCATAATTCCTCTCCGCCGGGTTGAGTTTGCGGTTATGGAGCTGTAGTGGTAGATGAATCTTCGGTAGAAGTTCGCGAATCCCAGGAAGAGTTGAAGTTCCTTGACGGTGGTTGGAACTGGCCAGTTTCGGATGGCATCGACCTTCCCCTTGTCCATCTGGATACCACCGTCATCGATGACATAGCCAAGGAACTACACTGAGGACTGATGGAAGGAGCACTTCTCGGCTTTGAGGAACAGATGAAACTCTCTCAGGCGTTTTAGGACCTCCGCAACGTGGTGGCGATGTTCGGCCATGCTCCGGGAGTAGATTAGTATGTCATCAATGTAGACGAGGACGAACCTGTGCAGATACTCCCGGAGTACCTCGTGCATGAAGTCCTGGAATACGGAGGGGGCGTTTACCAGTCCATACGGCATGACAAGATATTCATAGTGCCCAGTAGGGGTCACAAAGGCCGTCTTCCACTCGTCCCCCTCACGTATCCGGATTAGGCTGTACGCGCTGCGGAGGACTAACTTGGTGAAGACGGTGGCTCCGCGGAGATGTCTAAAGTCGCTGGGACGAAGGGAGGTGGGTAACGAAACTTAACAATGCTTTTGTTTAGTGCCCGGTAGTCGATGCAGGGCCTCAAACCTCCATCCTTCTTGACCACAAAGAAGAAGCTGGAAGCAGCAGGGGACGTGGAAGGGCGGATGTAACCTTGCTGTAAAGCCTCTTCGATGTACTCCTCCATGGCCTTCTGTTCAGGGAGTGACAAGGGATAAATTCTTCCGTGGGGCACTGGCTCACCCGGAATCAGATCAATGGCACAGTCCCATGGCCGGTGCAGAGGTAACTGGGGAGGCTTTCTTCGGGCAGAATACGTCGCTGAAGGGGGCATAACAGCCTGGAATGTCGACTGACTGTTTCTCGACTGGGCTTTCTATGGAGGTGGAGCAGAGTGTGGGGGCCTCGGAGTGCAGGGGTGATGGCTGAGGAAGATGAGGGAAACAGTCAGGAAAGCAGGTACTGCCCCACTTCAGGACCTCACCAGTTCTCCAGGAGATGGTAGGGTCGTGTTGCACCAACCAAGGACGCCCCAAGATCACATCAGCGGTGGAGTCCTCCAGAACCAGGAGATGGAATGTTTCCTCATGCAACTGACCAACTTGCAAGAGTAGCGGACCCACGCTGTGATGTATATGCCTTCAGCTGAGTGGTTTTCCAGTTACCGATTGGACCTGGTAGGTGGTCTTGGTGGTCGAAGTACAAACATAGGCTCTGGCTCTCCCAAGGGGAGAGTCGAGTGCCGTCCAATAGCATGGGTTTGTGACCTGGTTCTGGAGGGCTGATGGTGTCTGGCCGACGAAGGAGTGGAGTGTATGGTGAGAGTTGATGTTCCGAAATGCATGATTGCATGCGAGTTG
>NW_015653557.1:77069-88944 GCF_001515625.1 Sinocyclocheilus rhinocerous
TGACCTGGTTCTGGAGGGCTGATGGTGTCTGGCCGACGAAGGAGTGGAGTCTATGGTGAGAGTTGATGTTCCGCAATGCAAGATTGCATACGAGTAGCGCTGGGGATGGATAGTTGTATAAACCGTTCCAAGCCATAGGAATCATCATAGGCTGCAAGCTGAAGTTGCACCTTCGTCTCCAGTCCTTGCCGGTAGGTGGTCAGAAGTGCGTGCTCCAGCCGCTGGTTGCTGCGAGGGTTCTGAATTTGAGGGCGTAATCATTTATGGACAGAGATGATATAACTGGCCACAGTCAGAGGTATCACCTATGGGTTTACCAAAGACTTCTCGGAAATGTGCAACAAAATTATCAAGGGATTTAGTTACTGTACCAGCTTGGGACCAGATGGTCTCTGCCCATTGAAGTGCTCGCCCCGTCAGCAGTGATATGATGAACGCTATCTTGGCGCTTTCCATAGCGTAAAGATGTGGCTGCATCTCCAGTGAGAGCGAACACTGCAGCAGAAATCCGTTGCACTCCTCCGCCGAGCCAGAGAAGGGCGCTGGTCTGGCCATGGGACACTGGTCTGGCCATGGGACCAGTAACTATTGTTGTGGAAGAGGAAGCGGTGCTGGTGACGGGTGTGACCGGTGGTGTGACAGTGGCAGGGGTGAGTATCCATTTGAGGGCATCCACGATCTCCTGGAACGGGTCGGGTGCACTCATCTTGCTGAATCCCTTTGTGGTCCGGTCTTCTGTTACGGAAGGAGACTCACACAGAGGATTAGAAAAATACAATATTGTTTATTCTCAGCAAGTGAAGCAGATGGTAGGAAGAGATGCAGATGGTTCGGGCAGGTGAGTATTTGAGCTTAATATCAGTCTTTAAGGAAGATGAGGAGAGTAACACCGTATTTGGTCCTCACAGGAGATCGTGGAAGGGAGACAGAGGACTGCACACACCTCAGCTGAAGAGTACACAGAGTTTCCACGGAGCTGATGACTGGAACGGACTAGGAAATGGAACACAGGAGAACACACTGGAGGAAACACAGGAGGTAAGTATAACAGGCAGGTAAGTCTTTCAATGTATCTCACGGATAGCATAGAGAGAGAGTCCACTTGAGCATATATGTCATATTCAATTTGGCATTTTAAAAAAGCTTTAAAAATGCTAAATTATTTAGATAAAAATAGGACAAATAATTACATAATAATGTGGGCGCAGGGGGTGTTGGGGATCGTGAATGGGTGTCCCTTATTTTGCCTTGCTGACGGTGGCAACCCTAGCTACGACGGCAATCAGAAGAAAAGACTCCAATAGACCTCCGATGCAGACGACATGACCACAAACTTGAAAATAAAATACAAAAGATGTTCTTAAAGGGGTCATATGATGCGATTCCAAGTTTTCCTTTCTCTTTGGAGTGTTACAAGCTGTTCATGAATAGATAAGATCCCTAAAGTTGCAAAGACTAAAGTCTCAAACCCAAAGAGATATTATTCATAAAAGTTAAGATTCGTCCACGCCCTCCTAAAACGCTTCATTTAAACACGCCCCCACATGTCTACGTCAATGCACGGATAAAAGTGCACAAAGCATGTCATTACTCTAAAGAAGTTTTTATACTTGATCTGACTCAAAACATTTAATGTTTTGTCTAGGCATTTGTGTAACGTAAAAAAGTTTGGTGGATTCAAATTAAAACTAAGTATTGTTAGTGTAATGCAAATGCATTTCTTAAAATCGAATTATAAATATTGCGTTCCCCGTAGTCACGTGACTACTGACATCATCAGTGGTCGAGCGTTGAGATGTGAGATGTTGAGCTTTCCGCCATTTTGTTACACCGCATGGAAGAACACAACCTGATGAACTGGAATCAATAAAATGGGTAAGTAATTCTAAAAAAATACATTTGAGTGTATTATTAACGTCATATACGCATGTTTGCATAAAAAATATTAAGATTTACTGTTGTTTTACATAGATGTGAGTAGTGCTGGGCGGTATAACCAAAAATTTATATCACGGGATTTTTCAAAATTGTACCGGTTTCACGGTACATGACAGTATTTTTTTTTTCATGCATGACCGGGTGTTAACCATATTTTCTACTGATTGAGAGAGGAAATACTGCAGTATATTGACTTAGAATGCCATATTTTACAGTCATGATGAGTGAATGTTGTCCAAAAATACCACACTGAATAGTGAATACCCTTACCAAAAAGTAGTATACTTCAAGTTTATTTTAGTAAGTATACTTAAGTAAAGTTCAAGTATATTTTTAAGTATACTTTATGTAGTAAGTATACAAATATCAGTGTACTAGTAGTATACTTGTAAGTGTACTATTTCAATACTCCTTGGGACTAAATTGGCCCACTTTCTAATATATAAAAGTATACTTTTAAGTATAACAGTAGTAAACTTTAAGTACACAACTAGTTTACAACACAGACCTCGCGTTCGCGGGACAGCACTGGCGAAATCTTCCAGCTGAACGATAGCTAAGGTTTATCCAAAAAAGTCGCTAGGTTTGTCAGTGTGAATATTCTATGGAAAAAAGCCACTAAAAGGGTCTGGAAGTTGCTAAATCTAGGGCTAAAGTCGTGCTTGTGTGTGTGTGAGACGCGGGAGCTGATGGCAGGGGGCGGTGGATATTTGTGGTGGTCAATGTGGATATTGTGGATGAGTAAATAGTCTTTAATTATAACTCCAAAACAAAGGACAGGGGAATTCATAGGCATCAACACACGTATTCCATTAAATTAACATCAATCCGAGACAAAGAAACTCAGGAGAACACAGGGCTTAAATGGAGAGGAGACAAAAGGGATAATGAAACATAACAGGTGAACAGAATGAACGATGATTAACTAATAATGATAACAGTAACTAAACCAAATAAGGGCAAACAGGAACTAAACGGGAACATACATGTGACACTCGATTGATGAACCTACCCTTTCTGTCCCAATCACAGAAAATACAGAAGACTTGTCCAAAGCTATAGAGCATAAATTAGCCTCAGTCCTATTAAAGTTAGAGCATGTTTTTCTTGTACCTGGTGTGGCCATTGATTACCTTATGCAGGAGTTGCAGTATTTAATTAGACTTATAATTAAATAATTATTTAATTATTACAGTTTCTGTTCCAGTTGTTAATGAAACTGTTCATCTGTTCATCAGTTGCTGCAGCAACATAATTTGCAAGTTGATCAAGTTGTTGTAGAGGAGTTAGCCTCCTTTCTTTGCCAGTCACATCCAATTCAAACAGCAATCGGAGAGCAAGGTCCCCTTTCCACATTTCAATATGTTCCAATTCTAAAATCTCTGTAGCAAATTCTAAGTTGCCAGCCAATACTTGATAATACCCTTCATTTAAAATCAGTGTATAGAGGTGAAGAATGTAAATATACGTGCATTTTTGATTCACTCAACTTCTAAAGAAATTAACTGCTTTCTGAACCTGCTATCTGTTTAATACTGTATGTTGATGAATTTGAGATATGTAACCCCCTTGGCACATCGAAGAAAAAGCACAACATTTTTACAATTTATTGGATATTGGGTAATTTACATGAAGGATGTCAGTCCTCCCTGTCTGCTATACATTTAGCTGCTTTAATTAATAGCAGTGATGTTAAGTGTTTTGGATATGACAGAGCGCTGGAACCATTGATTGATGACCTTGTCACATTGGAGAAACATGGACTTTTCATTGAAAAACTGGGAAAGACGGTGAAGGGCACATTTCAATACAATGTTGCTGACAATCTTGGTGCTCATAGTATTGCAGGATTTGTGGAAAATTTATCTGGAAAATATATCTGCAGATTTTGTACAGCAGAGAAAGAAGAATATCAGACTAAAGAATTCTGATCTGAAACATTCTGCCTGAGAACTGAAGAACTACATTCCACACATCTTCAATTTATCAAAGACAATGACTTGCCTCACCATTTTGTTGTGAAAGGTGTCTGCATTTTCACAGAAGTTATCACACTTCAATAGTTGCACTGGATCCCGCCTGATATTGTACACGATCTCTTTGAGGGCATTGTTCCCCTTGAGATGGCTTTGTCATTGACTGTCTTTTTATCTAAAAAATACTTAACCTTGGAACACCTTAATAAAGCAATTCAGAACTTTCCATTCAAATGGAATGACAAAACAAATCGCCCCCATACTGTTCCTCTCACATTTTCTGCAAAAAGAACAATAGGGGGTAATACCCATGAAAATTGGAGCCTGTTGAGGTTTTTTTCTTTCTTGATTGGAGACAGAGTGCCTGCCAATGAACCTGCATGGCAACTTCTAAATGATTTAAAAGATATTGTAGACCTTGTTGTTGCTCCTTCACACACCAAAGATTCTATAGCTTATCTGGCCTTCAAGATATCCAAGCATAGGATCAGATTCCAAGAGGTTTTCCCTGACACTAAACTTTTGCCCAAACACCACTACTTAGAGCATTATCCTGAGCTAAATGAGAAATTTGGCCCTCTGGTTGCTCTGTGGACAATGTGGTTTGAGGCTAAACATAGCTTCTTTAAAAGAGTTGTGCGTCATACAAACTGCTTCAAGAATGTGCTCCTATCGTTGTCAAAAAGACATCAGTTTCATATGGCGTATCATCTGTATCAGTACAGCTTACACCAAGATTGGAAGTATCTCATGTTTCTAATCTTCCCATTGATGTTCCGAGTGAAGACATATCACAGAGAAAGTATGGTCATTACACATGGCGAGTGTTCAGGACTTCCAGAGTTTGGCGAAATGTTACAAATGATTGTACTGCAGGACAAACCACTGCTTATTGTTAGAAGACTTGACGCATGATATACTGAACATTATAGAGCCTATGTCTTGGTCCAGTCATTTAACAAGAAAATTGAACTTTTAGAGCACCATGATCTTAGAGACCCATATCCACTGGTTCAGTACACAATTGGGGGGAGACGCATTGTGGTAGAGATACCTACATGTGTAAGGTTAGATTTGATTACATATTCTAAAAAGTGCACAACATGATGTAGTAAAAATATGTTGAACATGTAAATGTCTAACAATTATCTATTACTTGTACTATATCTAATCTTAATTATTTTCTTTTTTTTCAGAATCTGTTCAGCATGGCAGGGGAAATATCTGCTAAGCTTTTGGTTATTTTGAGTCAAGATGATTCAAGAAAGTTGCTTCTGCCAAATGGGATTCCAGAATCAGTGGATGAGCTCATTGAAAATGTGAGGGAAGCTTGTGGATTAAAGGGGACATTCAGACTACAGTATCAGGACAAAGACTTTGGTGATGTATTTGTAAATTTGACAAACACTGGAGAACTTCAGAATCTTGGCACTATAAAGATAATCCATTTGCCAGACGAAGTCTCGTTCACTGTTCAAACAAGTGATCCGCCCCCGTCTAATGATGATACTCTGTCCTTTGGCTCTTATTTCTTATGACACTGAACTCCAACTAGAGAGAGGAAATGCACTTTTTAAGGCTAATGGCACAAGGCTGACTGTCACTCCAAAAATGAAGTCTGACATTCTGGAGAAGATATGTGATGAGATCTACAAGTATAAATCTTATCCCAGCAGTGCAAACTTTTGTGAAGTTTCAGAGGCACTTGTCAAGAAACACCCTTGCTTGGCAGAAAAAGGATCTTTCAATGGTTGCTACGGGTGGACACAGAGACTTAAAATGAAGATAGTAAACCTACACACACAGATGAAAGGCCTTGGATGCCCAGAGTATTCGGTTAATTCTCTGCAAACCAAAGCTTCAGATCATGCTTTTCCAGCCAATAATGTTGAACGGCCTAAACGTGGAGAGGCCAATCATGTGACATCCCTTCCTGCTGGAGAGACATCAGAGAACCTTGAAACTGAGCGCCTGGAACTTTTAAAGAAAGTGAAAAAAAAGAAACAATGCATGGACAATCAGAGAAAAAAAATGGCAAAGACATTTGCCTTACGTAGACAAGAAGTTGTGGAAAAGCAACCTAGTGTTCAGGAACTGCAAGAACGATGGCCAGCTCTGTTTCCACAAGAGGAGGTAAAAGCTGTTATTTCATTGTAAAATGTAAAAGTTTTAGTCATTAAACATGAAGTTATCATAGTTTACTAATTATACCTTTTGATGTTCAATGCTCTGTGTATTTTTAAAACTAGTTTTCTAAAAGTAATATCAGCTTCTGATATTAGTCTATTAGTCTATCAAGTATATTGTCTGTTTCTCTTTCTTACAGATAAATGCAAACCTTTTGCGCATCACGACTTTACCTTTGCAATCGAGATTTTTGGCCTCTTTGGACAGACAGAGCTCTCAGCTTCTCCAGGTTATTAGGAGCAAAGGTGGAGCCGTCCGTGAAAAAACTAAGGACACTATTAAAGTGATGGATCAGGTATTAGTTGCATGTGAATAGAATTGTTAGTGGTAATCAAATCAGTAGTGTTTTGGTCCATTAAAAACCTTGACACATTTTGTAGAGTCTGGACATAGACATCAGACGAGAGTGCCTGCTGAAGTGCCTCAACATATACATTGGTGAAGATGCATGCTGTCTGATCAAAGAAAACCAGGTAATGTTGACATATGACAAACCACTGAATTTATTCCAACCATGTTTGCCTTAAACTTTTGACTGGTGTTTCTGGCAGTGGCGGCTTGAGGGAGGAAGCGGAGAGAGAGTTTGAAAAGACCACCATGGCGGTTTCTGTGATACGTGAAAGTGATGCTCTCAGTCATCCACTGGACATTGCCATTGTCGTTGACGGTGTGGAGGTACTAAATGAGTTGTCCTCTGTTGCATGTGCCTGTAGCATGATGTTTGGACTCATTTATGCACTGAACTTAAAATATCCTTTAGGACTTAAATATACCTTTGAGGCCTTTCAAAAAATTATCATGGACATAGAGTAAGCAGATGAGCCCGAAGGGTGCAGAACCTCTCTTCAAAGTGTGGTGGCTTCTGCCGTTGTTGTGAAGAATCTTTCTCAGAGTCTTGGAGTTTTGATGCCAGAAGAGATTTTATTTCTGAGACAATAAAACCTGAGAGAACTCTGCAGAGCAATCTCTCGAATCTTTTTCTGTACCCTCTTATATACAGTTTTTTCTCTGGGCATGTTACATACATTTCATTCATATGGGATCACGATGCAGTCATGAGACCTTAATTTTATGTTCTGTGAAAATAAGGGCCCCATTATGTGCCATCATGTGCTTATCATGTACTTCACCATATGTCTGCACATTCCATTCTCATACAGATTTCTATACATGCAGGCAAATACACATGATTATAATAGTGGAATAACTTAATACATAAATGGCTATCTTCACATTGATTGTACTTGAATCATTTATATTTTGATTAATTAAACTCTTCTTCAAAAGCTGCAGGAGTGAACTCGTTTCCTTTGACCCAGCTACAATTTTCTGCTGATGGTGAACGTATTTACATTGTTTTGTTTTTTAAATTGACCAATTTGATAGATGTTTTATTTTCAATGTGTTTGGTTGTGTAATACCACTTTGAAATTTTCAACCAAATGTTGTTGTTGTTTTTTTCAAAATCAGCGGAAATGTTATTGGCCTTAAGATGTTTAAATGTATAAAGCCTTTTTATATATCAGTTTTCAAAGTTAACTGTTCATTCAATTTCTCTTGTTTTGGTAAATAATATTCAACTGGACACTAAACCTAATTTGTGGTTTATCATAGGTATGCTTAATAGTTCACCCAAAACCCTCAAGCAAGTATTTGACTTTATTTAACGTAGGTTTAGAGACACGTTATGAAAATGACAACAGAAGTTTCATTTTTGGGTGAACTATTCCATGAAGGTGGAAAGCCATTTTCATTGTTTTAATTATTTCACCATTTGGGTAATTTGACAGATGATTTATTAACCCACTATGGCACGACTTTTTATTGTTGGGGGAAAAAAATATTTCACCTCATTTTTTGGGAGCTTGGGGATCCCTGATAATATAGCCATCATAAAAGTTGTCGCCCCCCCACCCCAGATCCAGATGTTGGTTTGTTGCCTCAGGGCAACAATGTGCCATAAGGGTACAAAAACACCAAGGTTTTCTATATATGTGTATTAAAGAAAACAAGTAATATATGCATTAGAAAAAGCTATTATTTTGATAAGCATCAATCACAAATAATTCTAAACATTCAAAAACATCAAACAATCAAATAAACAAACTATTACTAATTACAACACTTCATGTATAAATGTTCCTCATATTACAGATATTACCATATACTGTAAACCAACATCCAAATAACTGTGTGTCCGTGTGTCTGTGTGTGTGTGTGTGTGTGTGTGTGTGTATGTGTGTGTCACTGTGGATGTGTCACTGCTTGTGTGTCACTGTGTGTGTGTGCCACTGTTATACTGTAAACATCCAAATAACTGTGTGTCCGTGTGTCTGTGTGTGTGTGTGTGTGTGTGTGTATGTGTGTGTCACTGTGGATGTGTCACTGCTTGTGTGTCACTGTGTGTGTGTGCCACTGTGTGTGTGTCATTGTGTGTGTGTGTGTGTGCCACTTTGTGTGTGTCACTGTGTGTGTGTGTGTGTGTGTCACTGCGTGTGTGTAACTGTGTGTGTGCCACTGTGTGTGCCACTGCGTGTGTGCCACTGCGTGTGTGCATCACTGTGTGTGTGCCACTGTGTGTGTCACTGCGTGTGTGTGTGCCACTGTGTGTGTGTGTGTGTGTGTCTCTGCGTGTCTCTGTGTGTGTGTGTGTGTGTGTGTGTGTGTGAAGATAAAGTTTGCCACAAAACACTACTCATTCAGTCAGTTTACCAGCTGATAGGCTTGATTCTCTGTGGCATAATAATAATAATAATAATAATAATAATAATAATAATAAAATAATAATAATAATAATAAATTACACACATAATGCACATTCTTTGAGTTTTCAGAGCTCGTAAACATAAAATTCATAGGAGGACTTGAATGCACCATATGGTTCTAATATGCTTCCACACTTTAGCATGATAGGCCTATTACCTGAACAAAAGTGCTCTAACTGCACAATGTTGCCCTGAGGCAACAAACAAAAAAACACAGTTTTAGTATAAATAAAAACAAAATAAGTATTTTAATAATCAAACATACTTATGTACATGTTGATGCACATGCATATATTTTTTTATATAAAGATATTTCATTTTAAACATGTTAAACTATGCTATTTTTTGCTATGCTGTGCTATTTATCTTACAAATTTGTGGCACTGTGTACCATGCAGCTTTTCTTCCTAAAATGACTGCTCCATCCCCAAACAAAAGGCTACACCCACTTCAGCCCATCATTTTATTGAACAGACATGTCAGTTGATATTATATGTATACATTTTTTTATTTAAAAAATTAAGGGGGGGGTGTAAGGTCCAAAAAAGTGGTTTGTTGCCTGAGGGCAACATTATGCCATAGAGGGTTAAAGGTATTTAGTTATATAATGCCACTTTTAAAGCGTTTTTTGACCCAAACCTGTTTTAACTGCAGCCTAATTGTAAAGGCTTGGTTGTGTAATTTATAATTGACTGTTCATGGAAGTCTATTTTTCTTCTGAACCTCAATTGTGTTCCATCTAAGGTATGCCAATGGAAAGCTTTTTACATTGTTATACAATGTGTATTTGTTAAGGATGCTTTGTCTGATGTTATACACATTGTAAAAATGTTGTGACAAAATAAATTGTCAAAAGTTTGACACTTGAAATCATTCATCTCACACAGATGATAAAAATCAATCATTCAAAACACATTCTGAAAGTAAACAAATTTCTTGATATTACATGATATTTTAAATTGTGTTTGTTTGGATATTTGGTTTAAAAAGAAGTAAAAAAAATAAGTTCATACAAAGAGAAAACATTGAGACAAATTATAATTTAAGACTTCATTAAACTTAAAAATTTTTTTTGGTCCAAAGACACTTTTTGCTTTGGATATGTAATGGATAATTAATTACTTTCAAAGTAAACTTTTTAGGTTGATATAAATTAAAGTAATTAGATGTAACAAGTTGCCGTATTTTTTTTACTATGATCCAATGAAACATTTTTTTCAGTGTGTGTGGGAAGATTTGCATAACACCGCCCAAATGTTCACGCAAAGAAAGAAGGCGTAACTTTGATTCTTGCTGTAGTATTGTTACCGCCGCCGCCATGTCGTGGAGACGCACGCTGTGTGTTTCGTTGTGAAAGCGAAACTACTTTGTTTGGCCTTCCAAAAGAGGACGTATGTGGAAAATAATGTGTTTTTTGAACCTTAAACCGCATAAACACATTTCATTACACCAAATACACAAAATAATGTTCTTTTTTAGCAACGTCATATGACCCCTTTAACAGTGGTGTTTCCTAACTCAGTTTTCCTCAGTAGGTTCATGCTAGCTCGCTGTTTTATGTTAACGTTCGTCTGTCACTGAATTTAGGGACTGTCCCCAGATAGCAAAATTTGTCTGGCCCACCTCTGGCTCGGTCCCCGGCCCAAAACTGGCCCAACACTGAAAACAGACACAAAAAATTTCCTCTGGCCCAGATGCGGCCCACGCCCTGTAAAATGACTTATTTATTGACATGGCCCAAATCTGCCCCGCATAATGTAGAGTGAATTATATTATTTTATATGGCCCAGGTCTGGCCCAGATTCAGACTATAGCCAGATCTGGCTGACACTCGGCTTGGTCCCCGGGCCAAATGTGGCCCAGAAACTGCTAAATATATAGTTCAGTCATGAAACTCTAGATGGCGCAGGCGACGGGTTGTTAACGTAACCGATGCTATTCAGAGAGTTAAACGACTTGGCACAAGCTGATTGGTTCATGCTGCATATGCAGCCAATGAGCTTACTGCCTTGCATTTAAATGGCTGGCTAGCATTCACTCGAGATTCCTGCAGCGCACTTTCAGAGTTCTCTGAAACTCAACAGCTAGATAAGTAAATGAGTTTCACTCTGAATTCAGTACTTTATTGCATTCGACAGATGTTCATTTTTAAACTAGAAAACATACAAATTTTAAAACTACGCGCAGGTTATTCGCATGAGGAGTAATTACTAAGCATGCCTTGTTCATATAACAGCAGTGGCATTAGCAGCAGCATCATACATGCTCATGCATGTACTCGTGCCAGATTGCAATTCACTTAGTCAGAAGAGGGAGCGCTCATTCTTAAAGGGGCCACATCTCTATTGCACTCGTTACCTTGGTTCAGCAATAGTGAAGAGTTTATTATAAAAGTCATGTTTAGTGATAGTTTAAAGATAACTAATCATGAATTTGTTTAAAATATAAAGAAACTACTAATAATTAAAGCTGCAAGCAGCGATGAAAGGGCCCTTGCTCACCACCACCCGGTGGCTTTAGGAAAACAGCAAACAGTGGGCAATATGCATTAAATATGCCTAGGAAGAATATGTCAAAGTCATTTATATGTGCCAAACTTCCTGCTGCCAGCTGGTGGCGCTATGATTATAACTGGATGTTGACATGTAGATGTCTTCAGGCCAGGACTTTTATCAAACATGTGAAGTCTGGTGCAGATTGAACATGGTATGTTTGAGTTAGTGTAAAGCATGGCATATCTTTTTACCAACAGTTGGCGCTATAATCATTACTGAACATTGATGTGTAGATGTCCTCAGGCCAGTATTCTTACTAAACATGTGATGTTTGGTGCAGATTGGACATTGCATGTTTAAGTCAGCGTAAAAAAAGTCATTTCCTGTTGCCAGCAGGTGGCGCTATTATTATAACTGAATATTGGCCTTAAGATGTGTTCTGGCCAGGACTCTTATCAAATGTGAAGTTTGGGGCAGATCGGACATTGCATGTTTAAGTTAGTGTAAAACAAGT
>NW_015653557.1:90449-92318 GCF_001515625.1 Sinocyclocheilus rhinocerous
TTGCAGTTGGCGTTTCACAGTTGTTCACAGTTTTAAGTCAAGGTGAACCCGTATAACTGTCTTTCATAAACGTCATACTGTCAACAGCCTTACCTATTTTAATGAGCAACAGAAAATAATATACCCGCTCATACATGTACTCGTGCCGCATTGCAATGCATTTAGTCAGAAGAGGGAGCGCTCATTTAAAGGGACCACACCTCTATTTCACTCGTTACCTTGGTTCAGCAATAGTGAAGAGTTTATTATAAAAGTCATGTTTAGTGATAGTTTAAAGATAACTAATCATGAATTTGTTTAAAATATAAAGAAACTACTAATAATTAAAGCTGCAAGCAGCGATGAAAGGGCCCTTGCTCACCACCACCCGGTGGCTTTAGGAAAACAGCAAACAGTGGGCAATATGCATTAAATATGCCTAGGAAGAATATGTCAAAGTCATTTATATGTGCCAAACTTCCTGCTGCCAGCTGGTGGCGCTATGATTATAACTGGATGTTGACATGTAGATGTCTTCAGGCCAGGACTTTTATCAACAATGTGAAGTCTGGTGCAGATTGAACATGGTATGTTTGAGTTAGTGTAAAGCATGGCATATCTTTTTACCAACAGTTGGCGCTATAATCATTACTGAACATTGATGTGTAGATGTCCTCAGGCCAGTATTCTTACTAAACATGTGATGTTTGGTGCAGATTGGACATTGCATGTTTAAGTCAGCGTAAAAAAAGTCATTTCCTGTTGCCAGCAGGTGGCGCTATTATTATAACTGAATATTGGCCTTAAGATGTGTTCTGGCCAGGACTCTTATCAAATGTGAAGTTTGGGGCAGATCGGACATTGCATGTTTAAGTTATTGCCAGCCTATGTAACACTTGCTGACGCTTTTTAAAATGTTGCTATGAGTCCATAACAGTGTTAAACATGACACTTCCTGTTGCCAGCAGGTGGCGCTATAACTATAACCGAATACGGGCATGTAGATGTGTTCAGGCCAGGACTCTTATCAAACATGTTAAGTGTCGGGCAGATTGGACATTGAATGCATGAGTTACAACAACTTCCTATTTGATGGTGTTAATACCATGCTTTACCACTTATCTAAGTGTTGCTAGCATGTTTGAGCATGTTTCTAACATGTTTAGCACACAATGGCATATTTTACGGTGTTGCTAATAGTGCATCACAGTGTTAAACATGTCACTTCCTTTTGACTGTAGGTGGCGCTATGACAAAAACTGAATCTTTGCATGTAGATGTGTTCAGGCCAGGACTGTCATCAAACATGTTAAGTTTCGGGCAGATTGGACACTGCATGCCTGAGTTACAGTAACTTCCTCTTTCACTGCATTAATAGCATGCTTTAACACTTAGCTAAGTGTAGCTAGCATGATTTTTTTCATGTTTCTAGCATGTTGTCAGCCTATGTAACACTTGCTGATGCTTTTTAATATGTTGCTATGAGACCATAACTGTGTTAAACATGTCACTTAAAGTTGCCAGCAGGTGACGCTATGACTATAACCGAATACAGGCATGCAGATGTGTTCAGGATAGGACTCTTATCAAACTTGTTAAATTTGGGGGTTTATAACAACTTGCCAGCCTATTTAACACTTGCTGACGCTTTTTAATATGTTGCTAGGAGTCAATAACAGTGTTAAACATGTCACTTCCTGTTGCCAGCAGGCGGCGCTACGACTATAACTGAATACGGACATGTAGATGTGTTCAGGATAGGACTCTTATCAAACTTGTTAAATTTGGGGCAGATTGGGCACTGCATGCCTGAGTTACAGTAACTTCCTTTTTCACTGCATTAATAGCATGCTTTAGCACTTAGCTAAGTGTTGCTAGCATGTTTGAGCA
>NW_015653557.1:92348-93378 GCF_001515625.1 Sinocyclocheilus rhinocerous
AAATAAATGTAAAGACAGAGCCCGAAAGGGGAACAGAGTCGCGTGACAGACACAATGATGAAGCTGGTATGTGTTTGTGATGTGTCCCCCTCTCTCTCTCTCTCTCTCGCTCTCTCGCGCGGACGCTCTCGCTCTCTCTCTCTCTCTCTCTCTCTCGCGTTCTCTCTCTCTCGCGCTCTCTCTCTCTCTCGCTCTCTCGCGTTCTCTCTCTCTCGTGCTCTCTCTCTCTCTCGCGCGTTCACTCGCGCGCACACACACACACACACGATGCGCAAAACTCCGCATTAATAGCATGCTTTAGCACTTAGTAAGTGTTGCTAGCATGTTTTATTATGTTTCTAGCATGTTTCCAGACTATTTAGCTTTTGCTGACACTTTTTATTTTGTTCCTAGGAGTCCATAACAGTGTTAAACATGTCACTTCCTGTTGCCAGCAGGTGGCGCTATGACTATAACCGAATATGTGCATGTAGATGTGTTTAGGACAGGACTCTTATCAAACTTGTTAAATTTGGGGCAGATTGGACACTGCATGAATGAGTTATAATAACTTCCTGTTTCACTGCATTAATAGCATGCTTTAGCACTTAGCTAAGTGCTGCTAGCATGTTTTAGTATGTTTCTAGCATGTTGCCAGCCTATGTACACTTGCTGACGCTTTTCAATATTTTCCTAGGAGTCCATAACAGTGTTAAGCATGTCACTTCCTGTTGCCAGCAGGTGGCACTATGAGTATAACTGAATTTGGGCATGGGTATTTGTTCAGGACATAACACCTATCAAACGTGAGAAGTTTGGGGCAGATCGGACATTGCTTGCCTGAGTTACAGAAACTTCCTGTTTCATGGCGAAACCTCAAACTTTGTCAGGCCGCCAGGGACACGCCCCTTCAACGAAAACTCAAGATCTTCGCAATTTAATGTCACAAAGGCCTTATGATGACCCTCACCAAATTTGAAGATGATCCGATTAAAACTGTAGGAGGAGTTCGTCAAAGTACGAGGCCTGGAAATGGCAAAAACTGCACAAA
>NW_015653557.1:94207-94314 GCF_001515625.1 Sinocyclocheilus rhinocerous
GTTATTAACATAAAACTATGTTAATTAACATGAACAATAATTATGTAGCATTTATTAATATAAATCTTAGTTAATATTATGTTCAAAATTGACTACTACATTATTAA
>NW_015653558.1:0-1555 GCF_001515625.1 Sinocyclocheilus rhinocerous
ATTGTCCAGCCCTAATATATATATATATATATATATATATAAGTATTGGAACAGTAAAGACAAAATTGCTCTGTTGGCTGTGGAGTCAAGACATTGGCAAATATGATTAAAAGATGAATATGAGACAAAACTACAGAATGTCACATTTTATTATGAGCTGTTTCAACACACATGTTTTACCAAATAAAAAGGACAGCACTTTTAGAGTTCATCCCACTATTTGATGTGGGAGTAAGTATTGGAACAGTTTAACTTAAGGCAGATGTAAAAGACTAAAAGCTATTATTTGGTTGCAGATCCCTTGCGTGCAATCACAGCAGTGAGTCTGCGACCCATAGACATCACCAGACTCTTGGTCTCATCTTTTAAAATGCTTTTCCCAGCCTTTAATGCAGCCAATTCCAACTGTTGCTTGTTTTAGGGAGTTTCTGCATTTAGTCTCCTCTTTAGCTCGTGAAATTCATGTTCAATCAGATTTAAATCTGAAGATTGACTTGGGCAATCTAAGACTTTCCATTTCTTTGCCCTGATAAACTCCTTGACTGAACTGGCAGGGTGTTTTGGGTCATTGTCCTGATGCAATATGAAGCGCTTTCTGATGAGACTGGTGGCATTTTCTTGAATATTGGTAGCCAAGATGTTTGTGTACACTTCTGCATTCATTCTGCTTCTGTCATCAATACATTAAGTCATCAGTAAAGTTGAGAGGACCTGTTCCAGGGACAGCCATGCATGCCCATGCCATGACACCACCTCCACCAGACTGTATACTCAGGATCATTTACAGTTCCCTTTTTTCTCCACACTTTTGCTTTCCCATCACTTAGATAAAGGTTCATCTTTGTCTCATCTGTCCATAAAACTCAGTTCCAAAACTCTACTGGCTCACATTTGTGCTTTTTTGCAAACGTGCTGATCAGAGGTTTGCATCTTGCTGTGTAGCTCTAATTGACTTTTCTTTTAGCATCCAAATTGCTTGCTTTTCTCTCAAAGTCAGCTCCATCGCCTTCATCCTGGTTTGTGTGTGTCGTCATCAAATGCAAGACTCAGAATGCAGAAGCAATGGATATAACTGATATGACACATTCCCTACTTTTAATATCTGAACAATTAATGCAACAGGACACAGCTGATCGCTTAGAAAGACCTGTGAGGCAACTGTTCCAATTCTTATGCTCACATCAGATACAGGGATGAAACTCTAGAAGTGCTGATCTTCTTAGTTGGTAAAACACCCAATAATAAAATGTGACAATTTGTATATATATATATATATATATATATATTAGAACACAGACACTGTGCAGGTTTCTCTTTGTGAGGTTTGGTTAGCAGTGACTGAAACGCAGCTTTACACACAACTGTCAGTCTGCATGGAGAGGATCTTGAGACTCCAGTAGCTTCAAACACCTGTCTGCTGCTCAGCAGTGGCTTTTTTTACAGCTGCCATTACAATAGTTCATTTGTTTGACAGAAACTTTCCTTAATAAATCTTTATCTGACCAAGATCTTCTGACCAAGAAGTCACTCACAAATCTTTTGACAGTTCAATAAT
>NW_015653558.1:2006-2173 GCF_001515625.1 Sinocyclocheilus rhinocerous
TTTACCTAAGAAGACCTGGCAAACTATTGAACAAACCTGTCTGAGATTGATACCAGTTATTTAAAAAGATGTGAAAAAAAACAAACAAAAATCTGACTCTTTATTGTACCGAAATCCTACTGATGTCACTTGCATAATAATTTGGAACACAGTGTATATATATATAT
>NW_015653559.1:0-464 GCF_001515625.1 Sinocyclocheilus rhinocerous
AAACGCATCGATTCGCTACAGGAGGACTTTGTTCACCCCCTGGAGTCGTGTGAGACACTTTATTATGGATGGGCGCTTTTTATTTCACTTATTTTGGACTGATGCACTGCAACACCCGCTGACTGCCATTAAGCAGCTTGAAAGATCAAAGACAATTTTTAATATAACTCCGACTGGATTCGTCTGAAAGAAGAAAGTCATATACACCTAGGATGCCTTGAGGGTGTGTAATTTATGGGCTAATTTTTATTTTTGGGTGAACGAACTCTTTAATTTTCTCGTGATCTCGACATAATGAAAGTAGTTTTTTTTACAATGATTGTTTGATTTGTTTGATCTACTGTTGCTATAGTAACAGTGATCGACAGATAAACCATTCGCTCTTACTGTATGTCCTGGATATTTCAGCAAATTTTACCTCGCTTAGTAATAACGTCTACAATACATAAATAAAGGCTGATCAA
>NW_015653560.1:0-199 GCF_001515625.1 Sinocyclocheilus rhinocerous
ATAGCTGTTTATTAAACACTGCTTACTATAGTGCCATTTCTAACTTTGGCAGAGCAGTGAGTTGACCTCTGCATTATGAAGGGCCTCCATAACTGTACCACAGTACAATATAGGTAATGGCATATGTTTCATGTTTACATTGTGCACTCCCCACCAGGTACAATATTCTGATTGTTTGCATCTTGTTTTTAAGCCCATA
>NW_015653560.1:410-556 GCF_001515625.1 Sinocyclocheilus rhinocerous
GATTTATACTTACTCGACGCGCAAGTTCGCTTAGGTGCACGCGGCAAATATGACGTCATCGCGGTTTTGGCGGAAGTTCGCTTTGAGTGCGCGCAACGTCATTTCGCATGGCGGTGTGCACGACATTTTTTGTAACTTTCCACGCA
>NW_015653561.1:0-514 GCF_001515625.1 Sinocyclocheilus rhinocerous
CTTTTGTGTTGAATTATTTTGCAGGAAGGAAGAAATCACAGCACCGAGAAGAAATAATGATGAATACAATATTAGAATAAATACTTTCTAAATAACAGGCCAGATTACAGCAAGATTTATCTTTTATTATTCATATTTTATTTTTTTTAATTGGATCTCTGAACATTTTACAACAGTAGTCAGGTGGTGAAGACGAGAAAAAAAGAAAGACGATGTGGTGGTTCCCTTTCATAGGTTCACTGACGCTGCGATAGCGTTTGCTAAGAGAACACCTTCAATCAATTAACCACCACAGCGTCTTGTCTCCACTGGCAGCAAGTGATGTCGCAGGTAGTGGAGAGTGCAGGTGACATTATTGATTATTTGTTCTTGTCTTCACCACCTGGCTACTTGTGTAAAATGTTGAGATATTCCATTTAAAAATAATTTAAATAAATACAAATAATAATAATAATAAATAAGTAAATACAAATAAACAATATTGCAAGTGATGTCACTTGCGGAAGCACAGGTG
>NW_015653562.1:0-350 GCF_001515625.1 Sinocyclocheilus rhinocerous
ATGAAAGTGACAGCAGCTTTTATACCTGCTGTCTGTCAGTCTGTGCTAAAGAACAAACGAAAAAAAATCACTCTGCTCAAATCTGCTCTTGACTAAATAACTTTTTCATATTTAATATGGATTTATATATAAATATAATCTATATATATGACTTTATACATCATAGTATTTTGTTCCAGAATAGTAGAAGCTACTGTTAGTTTTGTCTACCTGAAAAAGTTAAAACACAGTTTGTTTCATTTGTATCCTTGTGCTATTGCTAGTAACTTGTTCATTTATACTGACCATTTAATTGTCTTTATGTAACATTATTTATTAAAATGCAAGGTTACTTGAGTCAGAAACAATGA
>NW_015653562.1:362-528 GCF_001515625.1 Sinocyclocheilus rhinocerous
GGTTACTTGAGTCAGAAACAATGAAAACAATAACTTTTTCTTGAGGTGTTTGTGAGGCGGCTTCATGTGCGCGTGCTTTGGATGTGACCGTGAGCACCCAGAAAACTAGTTTGGAGCGCGGGAGTACCGACTGGTTTAAAAAGACTTAAAAAGACATGCAAATAAT
>NW_015653563.1:0-149 GCF_001515625.1 Sinocyclocheilus rhinocerous
ACAATAAAATCTTGATGACCTTCTGGTCATTTTTTAATTTTTATTTTTATTAAAGAAAACATTTGCTTCCTGTATTCTCTATTCAAACCTAAAATATAATTGAATTACAGTGAGGTCAAATTAAATGCAGTCATTGGCTGGAAACCCAG
>NW_015653563.1:437-1036 GCF_001515625.1 Sinocyclocheilus rhinocerous
GCCCGCTCTCTTGTGAAAACTAAGCTGGATATAAATAATATCCATTATTTTTTTCCAGCACATCGTTGGTTACTGTAATTTTCTACAGTACATGATTGCTTGTTGTGTTTTCTACAATACATTGGTAATTACTGTGATTTTCTACAGTACATAATTAGTTATTGTGTTTTCTACAATACATTGGAAGTTACTGTGATTTTCTACAAGACATTGCTGGTTACTGTGACACTCACAGTACTTCTTACATTACTGCAATTTTGACTGAAACTACGGTATTCTACTGTGAACTAGTATACAGTAATTTCCTGTGCACAAACACAGTAAATTCCTGTAGATTTCACATGATTTTTTTACAGTGTAGTCAATATTACGACTTGTTCACGTCAAAACAAGACGTTTTTTTAAAACAGGGGAACAAAACCCAAAAGCTCAGTAATCACTGGATAAAGAGCTTCAGCACATAAAACTCAAAAATCAGGAAGGAAACAAAAATAACAGTGCAAGATAAATCCAGGAAGACTAAAAAGAATCAAATATGACCAACCAAACGGGTAAGGATGAGAGAGTCTCACTTGCCTTTATGGGTAAGTGCTGTGTTG
>NW_015653564.1:0-476 GCF_001515625.1 Sinocyclocheilus rhinocerous
ACATTTTGTTGCTTTGCAGCCTGAAATAAAGATGGACACATTTTTGTTTTATCCAGCTGTATTTACTCAGAGTAACCTATAACATCCAAGTGAAAGATATAACGCCTAACAAAAACAAAATGTTGCCTTCCAATAATTGATTTTGAGTTTTAGTGTTTTCAAATAAAATATCCAACAGAATGAAATTTCAGTGTACCATTTATAATTTGATAATATGACAGAATTGGTCAGGGGTCTGAATACTTTTGCAAGGCACTATACATACATACAGTGGGTATGGAAAAGAATCACCCTTTAAAATAATCACATTTTGTTGCTTTGCAGCCTGAAATAAAGATGGACACATTTTTGTTTTATCCAGCTGTATTTACTCAGAGTAACCTATAACATCCAAGTGAAAGATATAACGCCAACATGTCAGAAAAAATAAAATAAAATAAATAAAAAAACAGAATCACTGAGTTGGAAAAAGTATC
>NW_015653564.1:691-847 GCF_001515625.1 Sinocyclocheilus rhinocerous
TGGCAAGGCACTGTCGAAAGAACTCCAGGATAAAGATGTGGACAGGCACAAGTTAGGAGATGGATAAAATAAAAATAAAATTTGAATTATTTGGCCTCAACACCAATTGATATGTGTGGTGGAAATCCAATACAGCTCACCATCCAAATAACACCA
>NW_015653565.1:0-270 GCF_001515625.1 Sinocyclocheilus rhinocerous
ATCTAAACCAACAACATGTATGTTAGACCCTATTCCATCCAAGCTTCTAAAAGAAGTGCTTCCAGAAGTCATAGATCCTCTTCTGATTATTATTAATTCGTCATTGTCATTAGGATATGTCCCCAAAACCTTCAAACTGGCTGTTATTAAGCCTCTCATAAAAAAAACTCAACTTGACCCCAAAGAACTAGTTAATTACAGACCAATCTCAAATCTCCCTTTTCTGTCCAAGATACTAGAAAAGGTAGTATCCTCACAATTATATTCCTT
>NW_015653565.1:578-915 GCF_001515625.1 Sinocyclocheilus rhinocerous
GCCCTTTTTAACTGTCCTTTTAGGTTGTTTTGAGAATGTTCTGTAGGTTACTAATAAAAAAAAAGGACCTCTGTATATTTGTTTGTTGCAAATTTACAGACAGAGGTCCTTTTTTATTAGTAGCCTACAGAACATTCTCAAAACAACCTAAAAGGACAGTTAAAAAGGGCTTAATTAAAAAAAAAATAGTTATTCTAAATGGTACCATAAAATAACCTGGTATCTGCATCAAATTTAAGACCTTTAAATACCTTTTAAAGATCTGGACTTCACATTTCAGCCTTTAAATAATTTTTTAAGAAAAGGGATGAGTCAAAAGTATAAATTATTATATTAA
>NW_015653566.1:0-1730 GCF_001515625.1 Sinocyclocheilus rhinocerous
GTGAAATTGCAGTTGATCACTCAATAGATCACATTTAATATTTAAATTGCATGTTTATAAATATATTTATTGTGACATTGTATTAATTTCTATAAAACTCATGAAAATCCTTCCAATTCAAATAATGCAAACAATGGATTTACATTTAAAAAGCAAGGTTTATAATCTAACAGGCTCCAGCGCTATGCTGAAACTCTTTTCAAGGGCAAATGTGTCAACTGTTAGATGAAAAGCATTAGGATGAACACAGCAAACTCTATGTGCTATTGTGCACATACAGAGCGTTGATGAATTAATGAGTTTCTCATGTACAAACTGATCAGGTCGTGGGTCAAATTGGAGGACACATGAAAATATTTGGTTACTCTTCATCAAACCCACAGTACAAAAGAATAATGTAAAATACCTGTAAATCTTGATATTATTATTTGTGACATTAAAATATAAAAGAAACAATAATCTCTTAAACATTTTTCTAATTTAATTTAACATTTTCATTTCATTGACAATATTATTAAACATGGGCCTTTACTTTCATTAAAAAAGGATTATTTCTGCTATTGCAGGCTCATTTTTGTAAATGTAAGCTATTAATTTAAATTATAGACAAGCGCAAACTGGGTGCTTAAAGCAAATGTAATTGTGTTGTTTTATAGATGTTTTGACGTTTTAAACATAATTTGGCGGGTTTGACGTCATCACTAGCGCGCGGTCACTCCGTCAACGTCGAGTCTTCTGAGGAGAGGTGAGCAGATCACAGTATTTCATGTTTAATTGTTAAATACACTTTACACAGTTTGTTTATGCAACATATACGAGCTCGTTTCTGCCTTGTTATCATCGAGTACAGCACTGTTTGTGTCTTTGCCAGCTTAAACACTCAGAACAACATGTGAGGAAAACTAAGGCCTGAGTGATTTAGTGTTTGTGTGAATGATTGTGTCGATGTTTGTAGTGATAATGTTGCTGTTATTGAATGTCTCGTGATCTGTGAGAGATTAATGTAGTGATCTTTCGCTGATCAAATTTGTTATAGTTGCTTTACATGGTTAAAATTGAGAACAGGTCCTGCTAAATACTTCATATAATTAGTCTGTATGAGTCATGTGGGATATTTTAAAGGGGTCATATGATGCGATTTCAAGTTTTCCTTTCTCTTTGGAGTGTTACAAGGAAGCTTATATGTAAATACTGGGGCAGAATAAAAAAAAAATATATGGATAGTAATGTTAACAACAGAAGGACAGAAAACAGAAATGCATAGATTGTGTGAATTAACAGATATGTGAGTGCAGTGTTACTGAATGAGCATTTTAAACTGATGTGCTCTTTGTGTTGATGCTGTTACTTTTAATTTAGTAATATAATGATCTACAAAGAGCCAACACTTTATATTTGTAAGGCTTAAAGGATATCTGCTTCATTCACATAATTGTCTAAATCTGTAAATTATTATTTTTTTTAATTACTGAGCAAATCTGCTTTTTCCTCACAGAAATTCATGTCCAGTGAAGCTCCTCCCACAACAATCACATCATCAGTGAAGCTACTCCTCACGCCTTCATCAGTTCAGCAATAAATGCTGGAATGTCTCCATCAGTTCACAAGTGAAGCGGCCCTCCTCCGGGGGAGGGAGTGGTGCGGTCACCATCTCCCAGCAAGCAGTCTCCTCCATCTCCGGGTCACCCGTCTCAGGGCCTCTTGCACTTGCGCTTACCGCCGGGTTTGGC
>NW_015653566.1:6718-10218 GCF_001515625.1 Sinocyclocheilus rhinocerous
GCCTCCGGCACAGGATGTGTTTGATCGCCTCAATCTGCTTCTGTTGGGCAAAGCTCTCGACAGCGTCGCCGAAAAGGCCGGTCCGTGACACGGGGGCATTCAGGAACTGCACCTTATCATGCTCCTTCATGTCGGCCAGACAGCCAGAAATGGCGCTCCTGGACCACTAGCGTGGACATCGCACAACCTAGAGACTGTGCAGCCACCTTTGTCGCTCGAAGCGTGAGGTCCTTCGCAGTATGCAGTTCATGCAGAACCGTCAGGTCGTGGCCACCCTCGTGCAGGTCTCTCAGGGCTTTAGCCTGATGGACCTGCAGTAACGCCATGGCGTGAAGGGCAGAAGCCGCCTCCCCACAAGCTCTATAAGCACTGCCAGTTAGACCTGACGAATACTTACATGCCCGTGAGGGGAGACACGGGTCACCTCGCAGAGTGGAAGCAGCTGTTGGACACAGTTGCATGGCCACAGACCGCTCGACCGAAGGAATGCCTGTGTACCCCAAAGTAGCCCCACCATCGAGGGTGGTGAGAGCGGAGGAGCTACAAGATTTGTTTCGGGCAGTAAAAGGTGCCTTCCACGATCTTGTGAGCTCCTCATGCACCTCCGGGAAGAATGGCACCGGAGGGGGGGGCGCTGAGAACCAGCGCAACCCCCACCGAGAAACCATTCATTCAGCCTCGAAGGATCGGGACACGGTGGAGGATTCCACACGAGCCCAACATTCTCGGCGGCCCGGGAAAGCAAAGCCGTCATCTCTGGGTCTGGCTCGGACAACGCTGCCACACCCGAAGGGGGCAATGCAGCCAGGTCATCCTCTCCGGAGAGTGAGAGAGCTCGCCCTCCGATGCAGCGATCGATATCTGGTCTCGAGGGGGGATATCTGAACTGAAGGAAACGGCTGGCTCCCTCCATCCTGTAGAGAGACCAGCTCGCCCCTCCGGCCGCTCCACCGGCTGCGGAGTGCTTGAGGGGTGACGAACTCCCTCTGGGGAAGCCTTCACCGTGATCCTCAAATCCCCTCTGACTCCATCGGACGCAGCGCCGCCCCGATTGCCGGGACGAACACTGGATCGCGGCAGAGGGACCCCGCCACATTTGACGTAATGGAGTCTTTCATGCAATTCCGAGATGGTCATATGCCCACAACTAGAACATGCACCATCCACGAATGCTTGCTCAGCATGCTCAATGCCCAGACACGTGAGTCAGCGATCGTGACCGTCCCGAGGCGCCAGAAAGCGACCGCACCCAGAAACGCGCTGGTGATAAGACAGCTTTAAAAAGACGCAATCATCCATGTTGCTCTTTTAGAGATTGCTCTAATAGTGCTGAAGCACGCAGGGGAATTGGCCTCCGCACACTCCAAGTGTGGCTGTCTGCACCAAAGACAATCATTTTTTTTCTCTCCATGAGACCACGACCACCGCTGCAACGCCGTAAAGCCCGCACTCGCTTTTGCAATCACTCGAAGAGGAGAGCAGTAGTGATGCACCACCGCTCGGCTCCGAAGCGAAAAGATGAATGAATGCGGTGCACCTGTTGCCTCTTATACTCACACTGTGATCAGCGGCAGCTGGATGCAATAATCGCATGCCAATGTGCATTGGCTCGTTTAGTTACACTCGAAGTGGATTGGTCTCTCTGGCGAGATCCCAATTCGTCATCACTCCAGTCTTCAGTGTCACATGATCCTTCAGAAATCATTCTAATATGCTGATTTATTATCAGTGTTGGAAACAGTTGTGCTGCTTAATATTTCTTTATAACCTGAGATCATTTTAGGATTCTCTGAAGAATAAAAGAACAGCATTTATTTCAAATAGAAATGTTTTGTAACAACATGTACTACTGTTCAAAAGTTTGGGGTCAGTATTTTCTTTTTTTTTAAAGAATATTAATACATTTATTCAACAAGTATTTTAAATAGATTTTTTTTATTTAACCTTTATTTAACCAGGCAAATTAATTAAGAACAAGTTCTTAATTTCAAACAGCCTGGCAGGAGAATTAATATCTCCTGAGAAACATACAAACATATATTACAATACATAAAACACATAAAAGAAAAATAAAATCTCAGTTAAAACATTTACAGGTCGAGGTCAGAGCACTTACTAGTAATTTTTTTAATGTACATACTAGAATATTTGCCTCTAATTTCAATAACTTTTGTAGCACATTCCAGTCATTTGGGGCAGCAAATTCAAAACCAGAACGACCATAAGTAGTTTTCTTTATAGGGACAGCCAAGGAAATATAATTAGATGATCTAGTTGAATAAATATTAGAATGAGGTTTCAGCAACTTTTGAAGATATTCAGGTAATAAGCCCAGTAGAACTTTGTAAATAAAAATATACCAGTGGATTTCTCGTCTTGTATGCAATGATGTCCAATTCAAGAGGGAGTATAATTCGCAATGATGTGTTCTGTAAGGTGCATTAGTAATCAATCTAATTGCTGCATGGTATAACACATCTAATTGCTCCAGAACACCTTTACGCGCATTTCTATATATCACATCACCATAATCAAACAAGGGCAAAATAGTAGTTTCAACAAGATATTTCTTGGCTGACGTGGTAAACAAGATCTATTTCGAAACAAGAAACCAAGTCTAGATTTAGACTTTCTTCTGGAGATTAGTTATGTGGGTAGTAAAAGTCAAGGAGCTATCAAGCCAGATTCCGAGATATTTATATAAGGATACTACCTCAATTATCGCCCCATCCGAAGTTATGATGTCTTTATTATTTAGTTTTTTTCCGAACCACATTTTGTTTTTGTGCTATTTAAAACTAGATTCAGGCCATTAAAGCCTCTTGAATATTATTAAAACTATCCTGTACCTGGGTTTAAAACTTCATCATATGACGATCCCACAGCATAAAGAATCGCATCGCAAGATTTTAAAAAAGTGAAAGTAAAAACAGACTGTTAGGAAAGATTTCTATATTTTGAAAATCCCTGCCAGGATTCAATCAATCAGTCCTGTATAAAGTATCACAGGTTCCAGAAAAAAATATTAAGCAGCACAATTGTGTCCAACACTGACAATAACCAAGTATCAAATCAGCACATTAAAATTATCTCTGAAGGATTATATGATACTTAAGACTGGAGTAAAGGCTGATGAAAATGTAGCGTTGCATCACAGAAATAAATATAATAAATAATAAAACAGAAAACCATTATTTTAACAGGGTTCCCATGGGTCCTTGAAATACTTGAAAAAAAAAATTCAAGACTCTGGAAAGTTTAAAAAAAATAAACATACATAGATACAGGTCCTTGAAAGTGCTTGAATTTATATTGTGCAAGAAGATTTCTGGGAAAAAAATCCATATTATTCCCTATGGTCCGCTAATGTGTTATTTCGCTGACACTTTGTGGACTATGCATACTAGCATGCATGATTTACGTTAGTTACGTACATTTACGTATTACGTTAAGTGAACGTTATATAAAAAGACGGAAAATCGTTGTCTGTGTGAGATGTG
>NW_015653567.1:0-564 GCF_001515625.1 Sinocyclocheilus rhinocerous
GCAGAGAAGGAAGAGAGGAGTGACTGATACACATTAAGGTCAGTAATATTTTTTGATTTGCGCCACACCCTTTCAGCAGCCCTTAGCTTAGAACGATGCTCGTGGAGAACATCAGACAGCCAAGGGGCAGAAGGGGTGGTACGGCCTGGCCTGGAAGCAGATAACCAAGGGGCAGAAGGGGTTGTACGGGCTGGGCAAGGGGCAGACAGTGTCTAAACAAGATGTAAGAGTGGAGCAGAAAGTAGCACTGTTAGCATCAACAGATGCTAACTGTTCAGGGGGAGGAAGCGAAGATGAAACCATAGCAGATAGCCGGGAGGGTGAGAGTGAGCATAGGTTACGTCGAAAGATGACATGTGGAGGGGTATGTGTTGTGTCAGGAACCATGTTGAGGTTAAGAGTGAGGAGGAAGTTATTCGAGTTGTGCAGTGGAGTAACCAGTACTTGATCAGTGGAGCAGTGTCGTGTTATTCCATCTCCTATCTTGAAAAGTCTGTCTTGCAGGATTGACTAAAAATTAGCTTCTAAAACTTACTGCCAGATTCTGGAAGATAAATTCTTCAA
>NW_015653568.1:0-557 GCF_001515625.1 Sinocyclocheilus rhinocerous
CCGGAGAAGTGTCACCTCTCTCGGCGTCTGTTCTGTGCAGTAAGCGGCAGAGAAGCAACGCATTCAGTTGGCCGCACCGCAGCAGACTCGTCAATAAATGAGTACAAAACAGCGTTTCCAAGCACCTGTCGCTTACTGATTGTTTGGAATTATAAATATGAGCGTAGTTCGTCTGTTAATATCACATGCACTTTTTTGTTTGTTGTTTTTTTTAGTTTGTTACTCAGACGCAGGCAGTGCGCTGCATGAGATAAAAAAGTAATATAGCCAAAACAACCGCATAGCCGCTCTGTAGTGTAGATGCATGTTGATTTTATCAGACGATGCCGCGATTATAAATGAGAGTGACTCCTGATTAACATTAAAAGGGATCGTGTTTAGTCACTATTTAGTGTGGTATTTTTAGACAATATTCACTCATCATGACAGTAAAATAGGGCATTCTAAGTAGTGATCGACCGATATTGATATTTTATAACTGATATCAATTATTTGCATGTTTATGTGCCCGCTAACCGATATGCAGAACCGATATGTATTTACTGTTATAAAGTAAA
>NW_015653569.1:0-960 GCF_001515625.1 Sinocyclocheilus rhinocerous
ATCCTACCTCACACCTACACTTGACAACGAACTTACTATTAATAAACTGCAAATTAGAAGTTTATTGAGGCAAAAGTCATAGTTAATAGGTAATGGTGAGAATTGGTCCCCAAACTAAAGTGTGACCATTATTTATTTCCTTTATTACAAGTCAAACTAGCCTTAAAGTTTAATCAGGATCCAAAGAAAGATATCACACATTTAGTATGGGCAGTTTTTGCCCTTTTACTTTATCATTTATTATTATTATTATTATTTAATCAGATTGTTGTCACAATTCACTCGGGGAGCAAGGAACGAGGAAGCGAGAGGTTCTTCAAAACCAATGAAGAAACTGGGTCACAGGGAGCAAAAACACAACACAGACAGTCCGTAATCCTGACATTACGCCCCCTCCCGGAAGGTGCGTCCTTGCACCGTAGCAACAACAGAGGGAAGCGTGGGTGGGAACTTGGGAGGAGGTTCCGGAGGAGGACGGACAACCCTGGAGGAGGACGACGGGCGGAGACCAGGGAGGTGACGATGGAGGGAGGAATCAGGAGAAGCCAGGGTGGATCAGACGGAGGGAGGAGCCAGGGAGGAGGAATGGCCGCCGACTCCAGGGGGCCGACCAACGGTGGCGGAGCAGGTGGTGGAGGAGCCCGAGGTGGAGACGGAGAGCCGATGAGCCAGGGGGATGCTGAGGATCCGGGGGGCCAGGGTGGAGCTGAGGGCTCTGGCGACCAAGGCGGAGCTCTGGAGATCCGCGGCAGAGGACCAAGGTGGAGCTGGCAGGAGGAAGCAGCCCAACGGAGCCGGTGGGCCAGAGTGACGAGGCGCAGTCAGACGAAGGTGGGGCGGGAGGAAGCAGCCCAACGGAGCCGGTGGGACGGAGCGATGAGGCGCAGTCAGAGGAGAGGAGTCCAGAGGCGATGGTGGGTCAACGCCCGACCAAGGCGGAGCCGGAGGGACGAGGGAGCC
>NW_015653570.1:0-1071 GCF_001515625.1 Sinocyclocheilus rhinocerous
CCATCTGCCCAGTACAGTGAAAACCGGGATTCATCCGTGAAGAGACGCCATAGAAATGGTTTGGACACACGAATGGGAAAGTGTCCAAACTTTTGACTGGTATTGTACTATAATATACACAAAGAATATCGGCATCGGCCCCAAAAAACACATATCATACATACATACATATACACACACACACACACACATACATATGTATATATACATATATATTATACACACACACACACACACACACAAAGAAAAACAAGTAGATAGAATAGAAAAAATAGAAAGCTAGTGTTCATTCATGATTATATGTTTGTTTACATATTTAACGTTTATTTGATTAAGTCGTTTTTAAGTTTAAGGTTTGTTTGTCAGCAAGTTGCTGGTAAGTATGACACAGAGATTTCTTAGCCTTTTGACATCATATAACCTATTGTATATGCTAAAAATATGTGCCATCCCCTTACTTTATTATAGTAAAACCATGTTTTTTGCCATATTGATTACCATTTGCATAACCACAATGGTTAAACTATGATTTCTGTAGCAAAACCATGGTTAATTTGTGGCTACCATGGTATAACTACAATAACCATCTTTTATTAATTAATTAATTTATTTATTTATTTGTAATAAAACATGGTTAATATTCGTGAGGGTTTAACTGATGTGGAGAATTGAAGTGTTGCTCTACTTCCACAACTGTGACTTGTTTAGCCCAACAGCGCTGAGAAAAGTAACGTGGGTCGATGGTTTAGTGGCCTGGATGAAATGGGCTTAATTGCAGTGATTAAGTTTAATAAGCACTAAACTAATGAAACAGACATTTATATTAACATGCGATAATCATTATGTAGAGCCATTAGTGAAACTTGATCCTGGAGGGCCATTGCTTCAAGCTTCTTGCTTCTTCAGAGTCCAGTGAGGAGATGATCTTTGTGCTGAAGGAGAAAATTCTGACGAAATGGCACTCAGAGTCGACTTATATAGCTGTCGGCTCTGCCTCTTTTTGGTGGGCTGAAGCACCATTTGTTGGTGCAGCTACACAAACATGAACAAATCAGGCTTCAGTATCAGAGT
>NW_015653571.1:0-592 GCF_001515625.1 Sinocyclocheilus rhinocerous
AGATAAACAGGCAAAAATCAGGTAACACGGGAAAGCAGGCAAGGAAAAACTATTACAGGACTAGGCTAGACTATGAACCAGGAAATCAATAAACAGGCTCCGTAAAGTAGCTATCAACGAACAGTGATAAGTGCTAAACAATACTTGGCAGTGAATGGTTGTTTGAGACTGATTCTTATAGTGGGTGTATATAATTGGTATATAATTGGTAGCAGCTGTGTGTGATAAGTTTCAGGTGAGCTTGTGATTAGCGCAATGGAGCATGGGAAATGTAGTCCAGGGTGATGTGTAATAGTCTGTGTGGTGTGAGAGTCAATATAATGGGAGGGCGACCTCTGGTGGCAAGTGGATGGAAGTTCATGGACAGGATTCGTGACACCGGACATGTCTGGTCATGTTTATGGAGACTTTACATTGACATAATTCAATTACATTTAATTCATGTTTATTTGTATAACTTTTTCACCAACCAAATTGTCGCAACTCAGTTTCACAGAAAATTAAAGTTTCTACATCATATTTATATTTACATTATATTCATAAATTTTATACACTATCATCCCTTAAACCTACCATTACAGTAAACTTTCTA
>NW_015653571.1:693-970 GCF_001515625.1 Sinocyclocheilus rhinocerous
GGGACAATCATTTGGAGTATTACTACACTCCATTATGACACTCCATAGACATAATGATTTTTTACTGTACAAACTGTACACCTACCATCACACAAAAAAATTCTGCATACATACATTTTTTATTAAATATTGTTTATAAGCGATCCGAATTATGAGGACTTAAGAAATATCCTCATAAACACATTTACCTTGTTATGTCAGTGTAATGCTCATGTCATTATACAAATTTGTCTTCTGATAAATCATATAAATAAGCACACACATAAACATTACAAGC
>NW_015653572.1:0-1605 GCF_001515625.1 Sinocyclocheilus rhinocerous
CTGGCAGAGAGTGAAGCTGCGTCTCATTCAGCTCGTCTGCTGTTTGTTTCATGCAGACATTTTTATGTATAGTTTCACAAAACTAAAGTCAAACCATTCTGTTTTTGCTTCAAATTTCGAAATTATGCAATCTAATTTAGATTAAAAACTGCTCATGTTGCATGTATGCAGCATCTTTGTTTGGATCATGATTAAAATGCAGTGGTTGCCTCTAATTTTAAAAGGAAAGAGCACAGACAAAGCCTTAGTTTGTTTATATGAAGAGATTTCTTTTATTTGTGTTACTTATATATTTGATTTGGGGCTTGTTTTAAAATTTCAATTCAGTTTTTATTTATTTATTTACATTATATTTAAATTTTGTCATTTAGCAAACGCTTTTTTCCAAGGCGACTTACAAATGAGGACAATAGAAGCAATCAAAACCAAAAAAAGAGCAATAATATGCAAGTGCTATATTAGTATATTATTATAGTGTTATATTTCAATTTCACAAAGAAATGTGCAGCATTTTGTCCAAGCAATAATAAAAGGACAAATTTAATTGATAATTTGTCTTAAATGTCATTGTCTTAAAACTCAAAAATCGTGAATCGAATCGAATCGTGAAATCAAAACCGTGAATCGAATCGAAAATAAATGAATAAATCGAATCGTGAAATCAAAATCGTGAATCGAATCGAATCCAATCATGAGTTGAGTGAATCGTTACATCCCTACTGATAACCGTGATAATTTTGGTCACTATAATCGTGATAAGAAATTTTCATACCGTTACATCCCTGGTTAGCATATTGAGAAATATATTGATGTATTCTCCTGTGTTTGCTCACAACAATATGCAGAGATGGAGTTTGAGCGGCTCCACACATGTAAATGGTAGTAGTTTGTGCGGAGCAGCGTTTACTGTGAACGGAGCTGCTCTGAGACTCACGAACGTAACCCACACGCATGTAAATAATTAAAGCGCATATATTAAACCCGCATTGCATATATTTATTTAACTTAATCGTAGCGTTTGTGAATTCACAATAGCATTATGCTTTAATATGATTTTAAAATGGGTTTAATATATCATGCAGCCGTGGAAAACGGTCTAAATGCATTTCATGGATTCACGTCCGTCGAATGCGCCACTTCCGGTGTTTTGCTGGTTACTCGACACGAGCAAAAGGCAGTCAAGGATTTTTTTTAAATCGAGAACTCATTGAATTGTGACAGCCCTAGTAGAAACGCTTTTATTAGTGTGCTTAATTGTTTTATCAGTTTACCAGAATGAATAAGAAGATCGAATTGAGTGCCAGGTGCGTTAGAGTTTGTAGATTAGTGTGGTTTGTGTAAAAGAAGTGTCAGTTAAAACTGAGTTTTTTAAATAATAAAGTTTATATTTGAATATATATTTAACTAAATAATGAATACATAAACATTTAAAATAATAAAAATCGATTTACGTAATAAAAATATATTTTAAATGCATCTAACAGTTCAGTGCTATAGTGAGTAGAAAAAAAAGTTATGTAATAACTATTTTCACATTTTCCACATTTGTATGAATAAAGTATTTAATAATTCTTAACATAATTCTCCCAAAATGAATCAGCAATC
>NW_015653573.1:0-1190 GCF_001515625.1 Sinocyclocheilus rhinocerous
TCCTTGATGTAGTCCTCCATGGCCTTCTGTTCAGGAAGCGACAGAATAGATTTTTCCCTGAGGCACTGGCTCACCCGGAATGAGATCTATGGCGCAGTCCCATTCCCCGAGGCACTGGCTCACCCGGAATGAGATCTATGGCACATTCCCATGACCGATGTAGTGGTAAGCGGGAGGCTTGTTTCGGGCAAAACACGTCGTTGAAGGGGGCATAGCAGGCTGGAATGTCTATGGATTGCTTCTCGATGGGACTCTCAATGGAGGTGGAATTCACCAGAAGGACCTCTGGGAGTTTCTTAGATGGTGAGGGAGTCCCGGGGAAGCAGTTTGGGAAGCAATCCTTGCCCCACTTCAGGACTTCTCCCGTCTTCCAGGACAGATTGGGATTGTGCTTTACCAACCACGGGCATCCTAAGATGATGTCAGCAGTAGACCCCTCCAGAACCAGAAGATGAATGTCCTCCAAATGAAGCAGGCCTAGTTGAAGAGTGATGGATCCCATGCGATAGCGGACATGTCTACGGCATAGTGGTGTTCCAGTTATCGACTGGACTTGGTAAACTGTTTCAGTGGCGGTAGCTTGTAACTTGAGCTGGCGGCAGAGGTCCCGGGAGATGAAGTTTCCTGCTGACCCGGAGTCGATAAGGGCCGATACTGAAATAGAAACATCAGAGGCAGTAAGCATTACACAGGTAGTGAGGGGCTCCATCTTAATGATATCAGGCTGAATCACACTCACCACAGGACGTGGAGGGCGAAGGGGGCATGCCAAGATCAGATGCCCTTGAGCTCCACAGTATAAACAGAGACCCCGGGTCAGCCTTCTCTGCCGCTCAGCGGAAGATAACCGTTGCTTCTCCACAATCATGGGTTCTGGTGCTGGTTCTGGAAGGTAACTGGGCTCTGGTCGGCGGAGGCAGGAGGTTGTGACGTGGACTGGTATTGCTGCTAGACAGGACTGCATGCGGCTTGAGCAACGGATGGATAGCTGAATGCATTTTTCCAATCCAAATGAATCATCATACGCAGCGAGCTGTAACCAAAGCTGGGGCTCCAGCCCCTGTCGGTAGGTGGTCAGCAGTGATCTCTCATTCCATCCACTTGCTGCTGCGAGAGTTCTGAGAGTTCTGGAATATTCGGCAATCGACATGGTACCCTGTTGTAAATTATAGAGTTGCTCTCCCACAGCG
>NW_015653574.1:0-798 GCF_001515625.1 Sinocyclocheilus rhinocerous
CAACAAATCTAAATCTGCTTGAAGCTTTATAACCATCATCATTATCATTATCATCATTAACACCAACCTGTTTGCTCTTCAGTATCTTCAGTGTGTTTCATTCTGCAGGGTTTGTGGGAGGAGCTTCACTGAACATGAATTTCTGTCTGGAAGAAGATTTGCCAAAATCAAAATTTTTTTTTATTTTTTTTTACTAACTTTCACATTTAAGTGTTTATGTATTAGAAGCAGAAGAGACCAGAGCCTTACAAATACAAAGTGTTGTCTCTTTGTAAATCATTATATTACTATATTAAAAGTAACAGTGTCAACACAAAGAGCAGATCAATATAAAATGTTCATTCAGAAACACTGCACTCACATGTGCGCTAATTCACACATTCTATGCATTTCTGTGTTCTGTCTTTCTATTGTTAACACATATATCCATATTCTTTCATTCTTCCCCTCAGTATTAACATATGTCTAGAAATATATAAAATAAATAGTATAAATTCTTCCAAATATAAATAATAGTAAGAATTAAAAATTAAAGCATAGACACCCATCTTCATTAACGAATAAGTAACTATACAATAGAGCACATAATATATAAATAAGGTTTGATTTCCTAAATCTTTAGAGCAATAAAGTAATTAAATTATATCCCGGACAGCACACGTACGTCTGAGCAATAAAGTAAATTATATCCCGGACAGCACACGTACGTCTGGCCGACGTCGGCCAAATAGCGAAACGTTGGCCTCATTCCCAAAAACATCTAATAAGCGTCGGCCGATATAATTCGGTCAGTGCTCT
>NW_015653575.1:0-254 GCF_001515625.1 Sinocyclocheilus rhinocerous
GTTCCCTTGAAATCCACAACTTCTGTCTCTTTGAATGATAACTCAGAAATTCACATTGGTGTAAACAAGTTTGACAGGAGAACTCTACCTCTAAATAATTTTTTTTACAACGTAACATTAATGTAGACCTACATACCGGTATCTAAATATGATTTTATAATTTTATGCTATATAGACCTACCACATTACCCTCCACTTTATGTAGAATGAGCAGCAATAAACTACATTTTGGCATTTTATAATACTAATGTGGA
>NW_015653575.1:359-635 GCF_001515625.1 Sinocyclocheilus rhinocerous
TATTGTAATGTAACTAATTACTTTCAAAAGACAGTAACTAGTAATATATAATGTATTACATTTTGGAAGTAACTTGCCCAACACTGTTTATGACAGATTTATGTCCTTAACATTAATCTAGTCAGAATGTCACTGACCTTGTCATGCAATTCCCAGGGGAGCTTCTTGATTGACAAGTGCCCTGCCCCTTTCTGTGGAATCACTCCCATGAAGTCATGTGATTTCAGTCATGTGACATCCATGCTAAAATTATAGTCCTGTATAAGTCCTGTTGAC
>NW_015653576.1:0-1418 GCF_001515625.1 Sinocyclocheilus rhinocerous
CTCTGCGGTGCAGATGTGTGGAGATATTGTGAAGATTCAGCACATATGTGGCTCATTTTCTGTCACTTTGCAGTTTTTGCTGTGGTGAGCAAAATATGTCTAAACAAGAACATAAATTATGTGTATTGTTTAGTTGAGGCTCATTAAGTCGAGATGAAATCTGCCATGAAGAACGACAGCGGCTGATGTGAAGTCAAGGACGAGATGTGAAGCTCCAGGTTTGCACTTTATGTCTTTGATATTTGACAGTGACAGCATCAAAACATCCACACTGAGAACTAACCAGTCAGCACTAAAGCGAATGAATAATAAACTCCTCAGTGTTGGTATGAGTTTATATTGCTGCTGTGTCATGCTATTAGCACCGTTGTTACAAACCCCTGCTAAGTTTCAGCAGAAAAAAGGGGAATGCAGCATAAAGAGGACACGTGAATCCAAATGCCAAACGAAAATATTTATTTAACAAAGAATAATATAAATGGAAACACGTATCCAAACAAGACGACGAGGAACACAAATGAACATAGAATAACTAGCAAAAACGATATACTTCCCCAAAACACGGGGCAGCTCCAAAGCATAAAGTCAACGAAAGAAAAACAAACCAAAAATATAAGGATTAAGAGAAAAGGTAATAAAACTTGTTTGCTGGTGGATCTCCTGTGCCCCTCATGCTCCACTTCAGCGTCCTTTATATAGGGAATCAATCACTCATTCCATGAGACGCAGGTGCACCAAGGCGGACCTAAATAATCAGACTCAAGGGGAAAGATTAGGAGAGACATGACGTCACATGAAAGATGATAATCAAGGCTTAGGCCGTAACACTCCACCACCAAAAAGAAGAACCTAGTCTCCTTTTTACAAAAGAGAAAGGTTCTAGGTGAAGCTCACCAGTAAAAGCAAACAAGGGGTGAATATATACACATATAGACACACACACGCAACCCCAGTGAAAACAAACAATTACCTAGCCCCGAGAAAGCGCATCTGCCATGACGTTATCAGTTCCCTTCTTGTGGTGTATATCAAGATTGTAACGCTGAGCCATTAAAGCCCAACGCATTAGACGTTGGTTATGGTTGTACATTTTATTTAAAAAAACCAACGGGTTGTGGTTCGTGTAGACAATGATGGGAATGGAACTGTATCCAACGTACACGTCAAAATGCTGTAAAGCAAGCAAACGATGAGAATGGAACTGTATCCAACGTACACGTCAAAATGCTGTAAAGCAAGCAACAGAGCCAAAGTCTCCTTTTCAATAGTAGAATAATTCAATTGGTGACGATTGAATTTAGCAGAAAAATAGGATACGGGATGGGATATTCCATCAGTACCATCTTGAAGCAGGACAGCTCCCACTCCATACACGCTGGCGTCCACCTCAAGCTTGCACGGCCGAGCTATGTCAGGAG
>NW_015653577.1:0-1014 GCF_001515625.1 Sinocyclocheilus rhinocerous
ATGACTGTTTGTATTGAGGTATATGGCCCAGATGACAGCACACAAGTGAGAGCCATATTCAAATTCAAATTCAAAGTGTTAATTGTCATATGCACAGTGAGGAAAACAAGTTTCCCTGTGAAATGAAATTCTTTCTTTGCTGTTCACAGTGAATGCCAAGACAAGTGCTAAACTATGTAAAAATAAAACACACACACACACACCTGTGCATACATAATAAAAAAACACTATGCTGCAGAAGTAGGAATATAGACTATGTAAATATAGAAATATAGACTATGTACATCTATATATGCGAATGTGCAATATTGACTTATGTGCAAAACAATAGTACAGTAACGTTTGCAAATTGAGTGCAACTACATGATAATGATGTCAGCAGTAACATTAGCAATGTGCAAATTGAAAAGAAGCTACTTGATAAAAAATAGCAACAGTAACATTAACAAATGTGCAAACTGAGTGTATTATTATTATAAGTAGTAGTAGTAGTATTAGTAGCTGCAGGTCATCTAATGAAAGGATTTACATTATATTAGGTATGTCACGTTATATATTATTTGTATGTATTTACATTAAACATTACAGGCCTATACATTATATTGCTATGCAATTATGTATTATTAATATTATTATGGTTATCAAATGTAAGAACTTACATTATATGAGGTGTTTTATACTTCCAATATAGTTCCCAATTACTTGTTTCACATTAATGATGTTTGTGTGCACTTGGCATGAAAATTAATTCATTAAAAATGTTGTAGTATTAATTAATTAAAAATGTTGTAGTATTACATACGGTACCACATTACTATCATTGTGTAAAATTAATAATTTATTTTACAGAACATATTATATATTATGTTGCAACAATCCTTATCTTCAGTTATGTTTATATCTTTACTATGATATTATTTAAGAACGGTTTAAGAACAGTTTCTTAAGTGAAAAAAACAAAACTTGTTAGGGTTGTGTCACCAGTTTTTTTTTTTTTTTTTTCAAAACATAGGC
>NW_015653577.1:5010-8584 GCF_001515625.1 Sinocyclocheilus rhinocerous
CCGTCCCAGGAGCAGAGGTACGGGGAGATCCGGCACAATGCCCACCTCGATGGCCCAGGTCCCGGGCTCCGCTGAAATCCGCACTGTACGGGCCGGTACATAGCGGGTGTCTCCGTGCACACACGTCAGCGGCAACTTGGATTTCTGCTCGGGCCTTGGTCGTACCAGGGACGGTTGCACGAGGGTGACTGAACTGCCGGAATCCAAGAAGGCCTGTACTGGTTTCCCTTCTAGTTTTACCATCCTGCTGGGGCCCGGGGAAAGTCCGTCCTGGTGCCGGGGGTTCCGTGGGCATTGGCTCATCCGCAAAGTCGGGGACCGCCGGTCTGCTGCCTGGTCGCGGTGCACCTTCGAGCGGACGCCGCTCCATCACTCTGTGGGGCGCCAGGCCCGCTCTCTCCCCTGCCTCGCGGGCGTTCGTTGCCGCCGCCAGCTCGACCGCCTCTACCAGGCTGTGGATGTCCTGGGGATTTCGCATACTGACCGGGCGCCTCAGCGGGCGGGGCAGTGCCCGTAGCAGCCGATCGATGAGCACTTTCTCGGCTACCTGGTCCGGGGTCGGGGACCCCGCGAGAAGCCACAGGTGAGTCAATCGGGCCAGTTGCGCAGCTTGCGCTCTCACTGGCTGCCGTTCATCATAGGTCCATTGATAGAACTGTTGCGCCGCCCCCATGGGCGATAGGCCCACCCGGGCTAGGATTTCGGCTTTGAGCTCGTCATACTGTTCATTCCGGGGTGCCCTCAGGGCATAATAGGCCCTGAGGAAGGGGGCGATGATGCGAGCCCACTCTTCCTGGACCCACCCCTCCCGGGCCGCGATGACCTCAAATGTGTGGAGGTAAGCCTCGATGTCGTCGTTCTCGGTCAACCGGACGAGGTATTGGTGCGCTCTGACCGGCGCTTCCGGGAGGGGCAGGCGCCCCGCCACGCTGGCCTGCAGCTGTTCCACGACCCGGTCAGTATATTCCTGCCGGGCTGCCAGTCGCTCGGTAAACTGCTGCTGGCGGGCCGAGAGCTCCGTTAGGCGGCGGATGACCTCTTCCATATGTCCGGGGGAAGAGAGCGGTTTCTCCTAGAAGAAGCACAGAGATCGTTATAGCAACCTGGCGGTACCAGTCTGTGTCTCAATTCACCTGTAATGCCTGCATTCTCCACCATATGTCGCGGGGTGAATGAGAACACAGACTCGGTACTGATCGAAAGAGCCCCGGAGGGTGATTTATTGCCCACACACTGATCACACGTGCTCTGATGAATGGTGCTCGGTGCCCGTCTCAGCGTGGTGCTCGTGGGGTGAAGTGCCGTGGTGCAGATCCCTCTCCCGGGGTGCCTTCGGAGTCTGTGAACAAGGAGAAACAAGCATTAATGTCGCCTGGAGCTCCGGGGTGCCTTCCCGCTGGTGTCTCTTCTCCTGGCTTTTAAGGCCAGCGGGAACGAGCTCCAGGTGCGCCACTCATCACGCACAGGTGTTGTGCTTCGGTGATCAGTGTGGCAGCGGCGTTTCCAGGGCGACGCTAATCTGGACTCGGGATACTCGCCACAATATATACAGTAGTTGTAGAATATTTGTACTGCTTACTTACTAATTGTAATAAATAAACTGACTTGTATTTCTATAACACAAGTCTGCCTCCCCTGGCATTGATTTATAGCTAAGAACAGACCACGGAGAAGTCTTCTGTGACCTGGTTTGTAAGTATGAACTCAGATACTTATGAGATAGGACAGATTTGATTTACTTTACCTAACCTGAGAATAAATAAAATAAGGTAGAAGGTGTAGGAAATGAAACTCCATAAAACATGGCGACCAACTTGGCTCGATTGATCATCAATTACTGGCCAGGATTGACGACCAATTGCTCAACAGTTGGCTTACTCGCTCATATGTTTTGATGTTTAGAGCATTAAATAAGAAATTTGTCAAGAAAAATCAATCCTGTAAGACCCAAAAGAGAACAGAATAATTCATAGGGAATTATTTAAAAGACCCAGAAAGGGTTGAGTACGCGCATTAAAATGAGTAGACCTTACGAGCTGAGAGGGCTGTGAAGGTTTATTTAGCCGATAAAGAGGTGAGATCAGATCTCATACGGCAGGTCTCAGAGAAGCTAGAATAGCTGAAGAGACCGGGCTTCTGCCAGGAGAGGGACGCCTCACTAACAGAGAGCCAGACTCTTCATTCAAGTTTATACGAGTGATACGTGCTTGACTAGGAGTAAGTCGCTTTGAAGGAGAAAGACATCGGTTCAAGAAACTGAATCGGGTGAACAGATCCTTTGGATCCCGTCCAGACTGAGTTAGAAAAAAGGGCAAAATACTCAAAAGTGAGTTAAAAAGTGAAGAATAGACTTATGAGCTAGAAAATGTAAATAGTTGAAGAATAATAATACCAAAAAAATGTACGATGGCTTCAATTTAACATGGAGAAAACAGAAAGGCAGAATTATTAAAGGTTTAATTTAAATATTGAAGTATTTTTAGCAAAATTGTTAATAAATAATATATGAGATTAACATGCCCAGGGCACATATTTTAGGTGTGCGTGTGTTTTAAAAGATAAGAAATCGGTGTAAACGGCTTCAACCGTAGATAATAACGACGGTGCAGGCAAGATCTGGTTTCTGTCAGATGAGTTACTGCATATCGTTAAAACGGATTGCAGTGAAAAATCTTTTAAGTGCAGCGATCTTAAAGTTTAAACCTAAAACCGCAACAGCAGCTGAAATGAGACATTAAATGTAGAAAGGAAGTAAAACTAAGCAGAGAATTAAAGTAGATATTTAACTTTAATTAATCAGTACAAGACAATTTTGGCATCCAATAATTTTTAATTTTAACGTATTTGAAATTACATACATAACTGAATGAAATTAACAGTAAGTCTGTTAAATAAACAATACAAATGGAAACAACAATAGAAAGAATCTGACAGCCAGGATCGTTGCAGCCCGTCTGCACCCTGTACAAATGCCTGTAGTAGAAAGAGATTTACAACAGTCGCAATTAGAGAGTTGTAGAAATTAGAGTTTGAATTACTATTTATAGCATAAAGAGAGCAAAAAAAAAGTCAGAATTTATGCAGTATTTATAAAGACTGATTAAATAGTGTTGTCATGTCCCGCTGTTGAGGAAGCACGCAGGAGGCACGAGTAAACGAGAACTGTCTTTAATCAAGGAAACACAGGAGATAATCCACAATAGGAGCTTGAGCAAACACACGTAGAGAACGAGTAGACCTGACAAACACAAACTGAACAGACTAGGACTTTTAAACACAGGGCAATCAGGGGAACACATGTGACATCAATGGAAATAAACGAGGACAGGAACATGACCAAATAAGGACAAACAGGAACAGAAACTGGGGCAAAACATAACAAAACAGGTCCATAATCCTGACATATCGCCCCCCTCCCTGAAGGTGCGTCCTCCCGCCGTAGAACAACAGAGGGGGGGCACGGGTGGGAAATAGGGAGGAGGTTTCAGAGGAGGACAGAGACCAGGGAGGTGGCGATGGAGGGAGGAGCCACAGAGGAAACAGGAGGAACTTGGAGCAGGAGGAGCACAACAGG
>NW_015653577.1:8821-9128 GCF_001515625.1 Sinocyclocheilus rhinocerous
GGAGGAAGGAGCCCAATGGAGCCGGTGGGATGGAGCGACGAGGTTCAGTCGGAGGAGCGAAGTCCAGAGGCGATGGCGGGTTGACGCCTGACTAAGGCGGAGCCGGAGGGACGAGGGAGCCCGGTGTATCGACTGGTGACGGTGGAGGCGAGGGAGCTAGGAGCCGAGGCGGAGCTGCTGGGTCTACGGGCCGAGGCGGAGTCCGGGCCTCAGAGGCTGGAGGCGGAGGTGAGGGATACTCCGACCCCGACGAATGGCCGCCGACTCCAGGGGGCCGACCAACGGTGGCGGAGCAGGTGGTGGAGGA
>NW_015653577.1:9229-11744 GCF_001515625.1 Sinocyclocheilus rhinocerous
TCTCAGGGCTGCCCTCGGGGATCAGAGCCCACTCCTGGCTGGACTGGGAAACGGGAGCTCCCTCAGGGCTGGACGGGACCAGCGGGGACCAAGGAGAGAGGAGAGGGGGCAAGACAACTTCCAGCTCAGTTTCCCAGTCTATTAAGTCCCCTTCTAAGTCCAGCAGTCCCAGATGTATAATCAGCTCACCCTCAGCCGCGGTGCAGTGGGCGGAGCTCCACTCCGCGCTCTCACCGTCCACAGTTTGCTCCCTCGCGGTGGACGTGGTCGCCCGCTCTCGCACCTGGTCTGACGGGTTGAGCTCCACATCTGGGGCGATCCTCTGCTTAGTCGCTCGGCTTTGCGCTGGCTCGTTGATCGTGGCAGGAATTGGCTCTCAGTCATCGGTGGGCTCGGGCTGATGGTTCACACAGCGGGGAGATGGTGGGCTGGGCACTGGGTCTCGAGTGGATCTGACGAGATCCTCCACGGGGCAGGTGGTGGATGTCGACCCGTTTCTTGCCAGAGTCCACTCCACGAAGGCGACAAAATTCTCTGGAGGACCATCTTCGGACGACTGTGCTCTGCTCGTGGTGTTCAAGCTTGCGTCATAGAATGGAGCAGAGCGCGTCGTCTGGGTAGCTGGTGGTGCTTGCTAGCAGCTGGAATAGTCTTGTATGGTCCTCAAGAGATCTATCCCCTGCTCCAGCAGGAGGAAAAGGAAATCCAGGTGGGTGAAGGGATCCATAACAGGAAACACAATGGAAACAAAAACACTGAGAGAAAAACGAGAAAACAAACGGAGGGGAAAACACGGCGGTTACGGTTTTGGTCAGGTCTTCTGTCACGTCACGCTGTTGAGGAAGCACGCAGGAGGCACGAGTAAACGAGAACTGTCTTTAATCAAGGAAACACAGGAGATAATCCACAATAGGAGCTTGAGCCAACACACGTAGAGAACAAGTAGACCTGACAAACACAAACTGTACAGACTAGGACTTTTAAATACAGGGCAATCGGGAACACAGGTGACATCAGTGGAACATAATCAAACTAAACGAGGACAGGAACATGACCAAATAAGGACAAACAGGAACAGAAACCGGGGTAAAACATAACAAAACAGGTCCATAATCCTGACAAGTGTATGATAAAGAAAATAAATTAGTTAAAACAGGAAAGAGAAAATAAGTCGTTAATAAAGTCATTAAAAATTAATTAAAGACAAATATACCTGGTAAGGGAAATGGAAAATTTTGATGAAAGTGGGACAAGAAAGTTGTTCCAAACAGAAATGTAACTTACAAAAAGATTAAGTCAGTTAGTTACAGAGTGTTGTGCAGCTTGAAAAGGGATTTAAAACTTAAACAAATTTTAATACAGGAATGTTACAATTAGAGGATAATAAACAAATGATAATAAGAATGCAATTTAGAAAAAGTAGACTAATGAGATTACTAAACAGGGAAAAATTAGGATAAGAGAAGTTTTAAAATCAAACATCTAAAAACTGGGGAAAAGTCTCAAGAGTGCAGAAAAACAGAGATGAACCAGAGACATTAAGATTTATAACCCTAGACACTAGGAATGTGAAACTCTTTATTCGAGAGCAGAATAAAGAACAGAAAAACGTGGAGACCACATTACAAAAATAATTTTAAAAAAAATTGTTGCAGATGCAATTTTAACCTGCTGCTGGAGAACAAGCATTAGAAGAAATAGAGAATGCATGTGAGCAGCTAGAAGTGCAGAGTCCAGGGTCAGTCAGAAATACCACAGAAGCGCCTCAGTGGATCTTTATAACACGCTGTAATGACAAATTATACAGCAAAGTTATGTACTATTAAACGCTTTGAGTTTGAAACTAAGACAATAATGTCATACTGAATTCCAATTAGAATCAGTCGAGGGGTTAAAATAATACATTTAACCTGGATAAGGACAGGACAGTAAGAACATTCTGTGACAGCTGTAATTAATGGAACATTGACAGGAATAATAAGGAATTCAGAAGAGGAATTTCCTCTGAAATGAAATTTGTTAAATGTAAACAAAGTTACATTAAAAGAAAAAAGAACTATAGAACCCTGCAGGACAGCAGTTTCTGCTTCAGAGAGAGAAGAAGGAGCACAGCAGGATCAGTCAGAAATAAGAAATAAGACGTTTTACAGAAAGTTTAGAAGAAGAGCAAGAAAATTACTAATTTCCATCAATATTGAATACAGAACGTGCAGGTAAAGAGAACGACTAGTCAACCTCCTCCTGCTGCATGAATTACTAAACAAGAGAGTATCAAAATCAGTAAAACAGATAATATTCCAAGAAAGTTATGAATATATACTATAATATATATGGTGTATGGTTACAATAATGCTCCCCTAAACAACAAATTACTCTCTGAAATTTCTGATTCTCTGTTTGAGCTGAAATTTGTATATCCAACTGATAATATTATCATAGGAGGAGATTTCAACATGGCTATGGATGAAGTGATAGATCGCTTTCCACCCAAATTTGATGCCTCTCGCCACAATCT
>NW_015653578.1:0-132 GCF_001515625.1 Sinocyclocheilus rhinocerous
GTTTAATCTTGACTTTCAGTGTTTATTACTGTGTGTTTATTGGCAGACAGAGACCAGAGGGGCGACGAAGGAGGGAGGAGACAGGAGGGACCCGGAGCAAGAGGAGCACAGCAGGACCCAGGCCACAGCCAT
>NW_015653578.1:200-537 GCF_001515625.1 Sinocyclocheilus rhinocerous
CCATTGAGAAGGAATGGCCGCCGACTCCAGGGGGCCGACCAACGGCGGCGGAGCAGGAGGTGGAGGAGCCCGAGGCAGAGACGGAGAGCCGATGAGCCAGGGCAACGGGGAGGATCCGGAGCTCCTAGTCGGAGCAGATGGCGCTGGCGACCGACGCAGAGATGTGGATCCGGGAGGCTGCAGTGGAGCCGGAGCGACAGAGGACTGAGGTGGAGCCGAGAGGATGAAGGAGCCTGACAGAGCCGGAGGGACGGAGGAGTGGACTCCCGAGGCGCAGGATGCCAGACCAAGGCGGAGCCGGAGGGATGAGGGAGCCTGGCAGAGCTTGTGGACTGCC
>NW_015653579.1:0-236 GCF_001515625.1 Sinocyclocheilus rhinocerous
CACAAATTTCTAATGATTTTCAACGGTCGCTTTGTCGCGTCCAGTATACTACAGACTATAGCTGTTGCGGCGAGACACAGTGTTACTCACCTATCGAGAAGAAACAAAGCAACCTCGCCGTCCGATCGCAGGCCTTCCGCTCCTTGAATTCTCTCCAGCGCTGGAAAGCTGATCCGATATTTACACGGGTCCTACTTCTTGCCTTATTGCTTTAAGCCTTCTTTTGTTCCGCAGAC
>NW_015653579.1:291-700 GCF_001515625.1 Sinocyclocheilus rhinocerous
TTTTTTATCCACCATCTCTATCTTTCTGTCGCTCGGCTCGCTAATGTCCGTCCTGTGCTGTGCACTGAACGCTCTCTCCTCCACATCATGAGTAGACACGCCCCTTACTGCTGATTGGCTACAAGTTTGTTTTGCTATTCGGCCCGAAATAGTTTTCTAAAGCGTTTTTGAAAAATCGCTTACCCCACCTTTAATCAATTTGACAGAATAAAGGATCGGCAAAATAAAGGAGCCATATCAGTGGAAACAGCAATTTTCACACTCTTCTGAAGCTTATTGTACTATGTAGATAGAACCTTTTATTTATTTATTTAAAATAATATAAATCGTCATTAATCGATTTGACAGCCCTATTTTTTTGCAAAATGCTATTACTTTTTTTTTCTTTATTTTTTGGGGGGGGGGGGTA
>NW_015653579.1:741-1155 GCF_001515625.1 Sinocyclocheilus rhinocerous
GGGTAAATGTGACTCTTGACATTTTTTATGACAGCTTAACTCAGAATAATCCATATTTTCTTGCATGCTTCCACTTGTAGCATGCGTTCATACACTCAGCGCTGCATAATAGTAAGCAGTTCTGCTTTTATGTAGCTGCAGAGGTTTGAAGAACATGAATTTCAGCTTGATGTGAGTCATTCAGGAGAGCTCCTCACTAATGCAGAACAGCACCGATACAGTATTGATGGTGAATCTCTGCGGAGGTTTTCGTTTGGAGAGGTGAGTCAGCTACACTTGAGCAGGGTTTCCTGTCATCTTCAAGAGCTGCTGCCACACGAGTGTGTGAGTCACTGTGGTGGGACGTTAAAGGGGTCATATGATGCTGCTTAAAAAACATTATTTTGTGTATTTGGTGTAATGAAATGTGTTTAT
>NW_015653580.1:0-176 GCF_001515625.1 Sinocyclocheilus rhinocerous
GTGTCTTATAACATACACATACATTGTCTGATTTTGATCAAACTTACGGGTTTTTTTTGGTGTATGATGCCGATCACATACATGTGACTATTAGGAGTCAAAGTCATAGCGCCACCATCTGGCGTCAGGAAGTGTGTCATTTTCAAAATGCTTTTAATTCATCATCTTATTTTTAC
>NW_015653580.1:604-842 GCF_001515625.1 Sinocyclocheilus rhinocerous
GCTATATTGATTTGAATATGGATTTTTGGGAAAATATAGCTGTGAATTAATGAATACTCCTCAGAGGAAAATTACGCTATACACACCAAACGTTTTCTACATGATGCCAAAACATTGAGGAACGTATATTGCGGATGGATTTTGGACAGCTTGAACGGTGTTGCCGTGGTGATTTGTTAAAATAACAGGAAACAATTACAGAGTATTTGTGATGTATTATTAAAATGCAGCTTCCAAA
>NW_015653581.1:0-1078 GCF_001515625.1 Sinocyclocheilus rhinocerous
CGCGCTGTTTCGTCCCACATTTGGGTTGTTTGGCTTCCCATACTCAACAGTGTTCTGAAGCAGCGTCTCTAAACAGCGCTGTTATTACCTCGCTAGTGAGAAATGTCATGTGTAGCCTTTAAGTTGCTACACTATATAGGCTAACTGATAAAATCGTCAGGGCAGCGCTGACAACACCTTTTTGTGCAAACTGCATGACCGTAGTGTGCGTGTGCGAGCACGTGTGATTGTATGCTAATTTCCGTTATTACGGTTAACTATGCGAAGTGATATGGAACTGTAATGCGGTCAAGAGAGCTGCCTGGAACTACGTTCGCCGTGCGTTTCCCTGAAAATAATTGCACACCTCAGAACGTTCGTCAGCCAATCAGATTCAAGCATTCAACGGCCTCCGTAGTATAAATATAAATATAGCACAGAAACATACATTTAAATTAATACATTGTGAAATTACAAAACAGCTGGCCTCAACCTCAACAATCTATATTAGCCTATATTAATCTTATCAATGAACACACAAGCCATCTTTATTTTGTCTGGTTGTTTATTACAAATGAATCGTACTGACTCAAAAGTATTAAAAATGGGTCAAACATATTTGTAGTCCATGCTTTTATAGATTTGGAGGAATGCAGTGCAAAGTTTTTCTTTCCGTAAAGCATCAAAGCACACCGTATCTGTTGCTGCCTGGAGAAGGACAAATCCTCATAATATTCCCAAAACTTATGCTTTTTCATAGGTACGCACAGCCACCACGTCCCCAAAGGTGAGTTTCTAAAATAAAATTGAAACCAGCAAGTAATTAAAGTTATCAAATACCACTATATGAACAGTGAAGAGCTAACGTGGAGTTTATTTTCTGTAGCATACTGTAAAGAACCTTACAATCACCATCTTCCCGTCTTTGATCTCCCGGACATGGGTGGTCTCTTTTCCATCCCACTTCTGCACATGCACAAGCTGGTCTCCATCCATTACCACAGTGGACTGGTAAAAAGAACACATCACTGTGCATTCATTTCAGACAGAAAGCTTCAGAATAGGGATGGGCGATACCCCTTATTTTGTTTTCGATACG
>NW_015653582.1:0-547 GCF_001515625.1 Sinocyclocheilus rhinocerous
CCGACAGAGACAGACTGCACAGACTAGGACTTAAATACAGGGGATTGATGGGGAAACGGGTGTACGGGATGACTAATCAAACTAATTAACAAAACGAGGACAGGAACATGACCAAATAAGGGAACAGAAACAGGAGCAAAAACATGACACAGACAGTCCATGATCCTGACAATTATTTTGTGTTTATAATGAGGACTGGTATTATATTTACAGTAGCATTAAAATGTATGGGGCCATTACTTTTTTTAAAGAAATTACTTTAATTCAAGGATCCATTAAATTGATGAAAAAAATGAAATGACAGTGAAATACATTTTTAAAATAGATTATTTGAAAATAAGAGCAATAACATTTATTTAAAGAGTTTTTAAGCGTGTTGGTGATTTTCATTGCTAAATATTTGGTGACGTTGTTGTCCCAAATTTTAAAAGACTTGATAAAAATTCCTGTTTAGAATATATCCACAGGGCAGGGCAACTGAATAAATGTCTTTTTCACAATTACACACACACACACACACACACATATACTGTATATATATATATAA
>NW_015653583.1:0-483 GCF_001515625.1 Sinocyclocheilus rhinocerous
TACTAAAAGTTACAACTATGCAATTGTTGAAGCATACAGCTGCACAACTGCTGCTGTACTTGGTCCTATTTTGTGTGAATAAATTCGAGGAATACCAGTGTACCCATATTTAAAGATGATTTTTAATTTTAGCAAATGGAATGCCACTAATGATCCCCCCAATTGTCAACAGCATTTGTCATAGCAAATGGCCACTAATGATCCCCCCAATTGTCAACAGCATTTGTCAATCAGCAACAAAGGGACATGGAAGACCAACAGCAGAACTGGTGTGAGAGTCTCCCCAGCTTTCAAGGTAAATAATTAGTTGTATTTGGCTAGCTGGAAAGCTAAATGAAGATCAACATTTGATGCAATTAACAGGTTAGTTCAGTCATAGAAACCTCTGTGAATTACTCACGCCATTCTAAACCCACAAACTTTATTTTCAAAACACAAATGTCTTCAATGAACACAGGGATTTCTGTTCCTACATTTCCATAG
>NW_015653584.1:0-1151 GCF_001515625.1 Sinocyclocheilus rhinocerous
CAGTATAGTTATTTTGATGGTACCCTTTAGACCAGTGGTTCTCAACAGGGGGGGCGCACCCGAGAGATCGGAAGGGGGGCGCAAAATGGTTTTCAAGAAAAAACAGACAAAGCATTATTTGGGTAATCGTATTTTTTGCATTTTATTGCATTTCAAGTAGAATATACACAAATGGAAAAACCCCGCTTGGCTTGGAAAAAAACCCTGCTCTGCTTGAAAAAAAACGCGCTTAGCTTGCCTTTTATCCAGCTGTCAGTGCAGACACGTTTCAGAATGTCAGTGACTAGCAGCAGAACGGATTTTGGGAAGTTTATGGATAAGTTCATCACACGTATGAAAAGGAGTTGTGACGACGATGTGTAAAACACGAAAGTACGACATTAGCTATCTTCAGTTTGGCTTTACAGTGGCTGGGTAAGATGCTGAACCACTGCCCCAGTGTGTCATATGCACAGATCTGCTGGCAAATGACAGCATGAAGCCATGCAAGCTGAAGCGCCATTTAGAAACGAAACACCCGACACTCAAAGACAAACCCTTAGATTTTTTCAAATTAAAGTTATCTGGCCTTGAACAGCAGAAACGCAACATCAGCAAACACACATCAGTGTCCAACAGGTGTCTAGAAGCGTTCTACTACGTCTCCAAACGAGTTGCTAAAGTAGGAAAACCTCACACAATTGCAGAGGTGCTAATCTTACCTGCTGCCAAAGATATTTGTCAGGTCATGTTTCGAGATAATTTCGCTCAGCAGATTAGTGACATCCCCCTTTCTAACGACACCGTTAGCCGCCGCATATCTGACATGGCAAGCGACGTTAAAGAGCAATTGCTAGCTAACATCATGCAAAGCCAGTACTATGCCCTACAGCTTGATGAGACAACTGATGTTGCAGGGCTAGCACAGTTGCTTACCTATGTCAGATATGTCAAAAATGGTAATATTGAGGAGGACATTCTTTTCTGTCGGTCTCTTCCAGATCACACAACTGGCGAGGCATTGTTTGAAGTTCTGGATGGATATATACGGGATGCAGGCATGTCATGGGATAAATGTGTTGGGATTTGCACGGACGGGGCCCGTTCAATGACTGGGAGGATTAGCAGTCTTGTCACTCGTGTCCAGAATTTAGCCCCTTTAGCCAAGTGGA
>NW_015653585.1:0-841 GCF_001515625.1 Sinocyclocheilus rhinocerous
TGTCATCTCGGTTTCCTTTCCGTGGACTTTCGTAGAGCGCCACACAAATAGCCTATGCACCAAACTCAGCAGCATGTCTCAGTCTTTTCCTTTCGTTTTGTTAATCTGTTAATTAGGCTAAATCAAATATTTTGCATATTCATATGAATAATCTAGATCCTCAGGCGTTCACAGTAATGGTTAACCTTTCTAACCCTAAAGGAGTCACATTAGTGAAATTCTGTGGGGAAGAAAGGTTTATTATCAGTAGTATAGTGACGTATGAAGCCCCTCTAACACAGAAATCACTTTCAAAACAAGCATCTTTCCTTTGAATTCACACGAACATCTGAACCTGATGCCAAATCTGCACTGTGTATTAAATCTTTTAATATGACCGTCTTAGTGCTTTTTGTACACTTAGTACAAACCCAGTAAAATATCTGGCGGTCAGTGATAGAAAGACATTGTCTTGTCCTCTAGGATAGTGTTTCTAAACGAGCGTGACGTCACGTGAAAACTGCGAATAGAAATGCCTGCATTTTTCCTGCTGAACACTGATGAACGTAAGACCGTTCTGGGAGGCAATTCTACAGAAATACTTTAACGACAGACTTTGACCGGGCATTTCAGATTCAAATTTGGCGATATTACTGCCATCAAAAAGTAATATACTACTGTAATATTATTACTTTTGTAATGCGTTACTCCCAACACTGCTTGTTACTGAAATAAAAGCTTTTATTGACACCAGGCCCAACGAACGCCAGATCCTGGAATGTGCCTACCTATGACGTTATAGATAGGTTAAACTCCTCCTCCACAGAAGAATATCAACACCTAATTCTGTAGCCCCGCCCAC
>NW_015653586.1:0-860 GCF_001515625.1 Sinocyclocheilus rhinocerous
AAATAAAAAAAAACAGGAAGGGGGCAAAAACCTTTTCACGGCACTATACATACAGTACATATATATATATATATATATATATATATATATAAAGAGTTCATTTGCAAAAACAGATAACTCCATTTTTATTTATTTTCAGAAATCATGTTTTTTTTTATTGTGCATTCCAAGTAGTATCCATCAAACTGCAGTTGGGTTGTTTTGATTAAGTAATAAAAACTTAAACAAATACAGGTAACTTACAAAATTAAAGTTCATTGAAAGTATGTTTTTTTTATGTATATCAAAAGTTTGTTTAATAGCAAAAGCAGATAACTCCAACAGTCGTTTTTTGTCAAAAACAGACAACTCCACATCTCATGTTTCAGAGTTAAAAACACTCGTTTAACCTTGCAATCCCCTCAGCTGACAATGTAGATGCCTGACAAATGTTGTTGTGATCATAGACTGTATGTTGTGATTACACGCAATACAGGGAGCTTTTCCCTCACCATTGTAACGTGCTGCTTTTGCAAGGTTCTGTGAAAAAGTTTCAGTTTCTATTTTCATTTTACGCCCCGAAGAAGATATCACGGGTTCATCAAGTTCGTCAAAATTATCCATTCTCGATTTCTTTTGGTCAGCTTTGACGAAACTCCTCTCAGCTAGTGCGTCTTTTCAAAGTGACTGGCAACCTTGTCACCTGCCCTGAATACAGCGTGCTGATTCGCTAAAATGGACTTATCGGCTTCTGTTCACAAACATCAAGGGTGTTTGTTGCTGCCGTGAGTTTTGAGTTTGAGCTCCGTCAAGTTAATTCTTCCGCCTCTACTCCATGTGTTTCTCTGCACAGACCCGGTGCACCCAGGACGCGATCTTCC
>NW_015653587.1:0-705 GCF_001515625.1 Sinocyclocheilus rhinocerous
TCACAGAGCTTTTCTGCAGTTGATCACAGCTGGTATCAGTCTTCTCCCCTCATCTGACGTGTTGTATTTCATGAGATCAATCTCATCCAGCACCTCCTCTGACATCTGAAGCATGTAGGCTATTGCTGAGCAGTGAGCTGGAGAGAGTTTATTCTCTGAGTGTTTGTCTGATTTCACAAAATCCTGAATCTCTTGGTACAGAGTGTGATCTTTCACTTCCAGCAGACAGAGGAACAGATTGATGGATCTGTCAGCGGAGAGACTGTCATTTGTCTTGATTTCATCTTTAATGTACTGTGTGGTTTCTCTGATTGTCTCTGAGCTGTTTTCTGTGTTTGTCAGTAGATCCTGTAGGAGTTTTTGATTGGACTCCATTGAAATACCCAGCAGGAACCTCAAAAAAAGATCCAGGTGCCCATTTTCACTCAGAAGAGTTTGATCAACTGCTGTTGTTAGTAACCCATACAGAGAGAATTCATCAAACACCTGCTTATTATATCCACAGTCATGATCATATTTATAATTTTCAGCCCACAATTTTAGTAATTCATTGTTCTTTACTACATATGAGTAAAACAGATAGAAAGCAGCGAGAAACTCCTGAACGCTCAGATGAATGAAGCTGTAGACTTTCCTCTGATGAATCACAGATTCCTCCTTAAAGATCTCAGTGCAAATCCCAGAATACACTGCGGCATCAGTGAG
>NW_015653587.1:1090-2466 GCF_001515625.1 Sinocyclocheilus rhinocerous
TTCAGCTGAGGCTTTAAAGATGTCATTGCAGTAGATTGGAGTGTATTGTGAATGTTGTGTTCTGGCTGTTTTCTCCATCTGTAAAACCTCATGTTCTTCATTCACTCCTTCACTCTCTCCCTCTATGATGTAGAGCTGTGTATAGATCCTGTTCAGGAGGGTTTCATTCTCCTGGAGTTTCAGTCCCTCAAATAAGCTCTCATACTTGTTCTTCATGCTGGTTTTGTGATGGTCTTTGACTCTCTGTAGTTTACCATCAGCTGGTTCATGAAAATCTTGCAACAGGTCTCTAGTCTGATCATCTCTATCAACACAACAGAAACAAGAACTACAACACAAAGGAGAATGTCTATGAGTGGAAACAACTTTTAGTAAAACTACATTCAAAATCAGCTGAGACACAATAAACAGCTTTTTAAAATTACAGTTAGCAAAAGTTTCCCCATGTTTGTTTAAACTGTAAAACGTGTCTATAAAATGCTAATTTTCTCAAAAATTATCTGTATCTCATTACTTATTAAATAATGAAAATGACACTGTCACAGGGGTTGCAAAGAGGAGAGCTGAGGTAAGGGTCTATTTAGAGAGAGAGAGAGAAAAAGAATAAGGCACTCAGGTACATGAACAGGAATGTAAACAAAACCAAACATTGACAAGAACAGACAAGGAACTGCACCAAACAGGAGAATACAAATACACAGTATAAATGGATGATAAAATAAGGAACACGTCAGATTAATCAATGAACCAATGAGTAAGTATAGCAACCAAGGACACTGGTATTAAACACGTAATGAAACTGAATTTAAAACAAAACTACACAGACAATACGTGACAGAAATATTGCAGAAAAATTAAGGAGGATATAGTTTCACCTAGGGTTAAAGGTCACAACTCCATCACACAGGTTAGGAGGCTGCCCTATGGATTCCTCACTCTTCATAGACACACAGCTGGGCTCTGGAGATGATGCTCTCTGGTTCTGGTAGTGAACAACATCCTCCTCCTCTTTTCTTCCCTCACAGAGACTCATTTTTAAGTTAGCATTGTCCTTTCTCTCCTTCAGTGCTATATGGATTACATTTTTAACATCTTATATTTAATTTGTATTGAATATTTTGTTGTGCACGAGTTTCTAACAATCGTTTTCACAAACATACATACACAGACTGAGAAAAAAAGTCAAACTAATCAATGACCACCCTGAACTGCTGGGTTACAATGCATAACTTGAAGGGGTCATAGGATGCCCATTTTCCACAAGTTGATATGATTCTTTAGGGTCTTAATGAAAAGTCTGTAACATAGTTTGGTTAAAATTTCTCAATGGTAGTGTAAAAAACACCTTTTTTACCCTGTCAAAAACAGCTCTTTTC
>NW_015653587.1:2536-2651 GCF_001515625.1 Sinocyclocheilus rhinocerous
TTTGTAGCATTTCCCTTTAAATGTTAATGAGCTCTGCTGACCCTGCCCCTTTCTTCCGAGCTGCTCTCATAGAGACTGTTTACTTTAGACGCATTCATCGTGAAACTTGCTAATT
>NW_015653588.1:0-480 GCF_001515625.1 Sinocyclocheilus rhinocerous
TTAACATATCAGTTTATCAGATGTTTAACAAATTGTTATTATATTGTTTAAATTAGACATCAGGTCGTCAACCTATTACATATCAGAGAACATTCTGCCATACATAAGTCACTTGTATTTTCAATACTTTCAGTACTCCATCTTTACCATCCTTTAGCATTGCAGTACATTTTCAATACAGTACTCCATCTTTACCATCCTTTAGCATTGCAGTACTCTTTAGCTGTTTCACTGTATAGTAGTATTTGTATTAGTAGTATTGTAGTAGTATTGTGTTTTGTTAATAAAATCGTTTTTTATTACAACTGTCTTCCCTATGTACAGTAAGTTACCCAGAACCAGGTGATTTCCTCCCTCTAATTGAAATGCCTTTACTTATTGTATAATTCTTTTGAATCATTTTATATTGTTAAAGTGAAGTTCCTTAGCTGGTTTCTCGAGGTGCAAATAACATTTTTATTAAGGTAAAATCTACATATA
>NW_015653589.1:0-342 GCF_001515625.1 Sinocyclocheilus rhinocerous
TTTCTAATTAATTGGTATTAATTGTTTTGCATGATTTTATTGTCAGTCAAATCTAAAATGTTTTTCTTATAGCTTGCATTCACTTATTTCTGCTAATTTCCACATTCTTAAAAGCACATCCATCATTTTGAGAGATAAATTGCAAGACAAAAAACATTTAAACTATAGTGCATCAATTTTCCTGTTATTAAATAAAATATTTAAATGATCAAATAATAAAAATATTATTTTTTATAGACATTTTGTTTACAAGTGAAGTGAAGTGACATGAAGTGTGGCCAAGTATGGTGACCCATACTCGGAATTTGTGCTCTGCATTTAACCCATCTAAGCGCACACACA
>NW_015653589.1:352-513 GCF_001515625.1 Sinocyclocheilus rhinocerous
TATGGTGACCCATACTCTGAATTTGTGCTCTGCATTTAACCCATCCAAGTGCACAGACACAGTAGTGAACACACACCTGGAGCAGTGGGCAGCCATATTGCTGCCACTCCCGGGGTGCAGTTGGGGGTTCGGTGCCTTGTTCAAGGGTCTCGCCTCAGTCG
>NW_015653590.1:0-304 GCF_001515625.1 Sinocyclocheilus rhinocerous
TCTATCTATCTATCTATCTATCTATCTATCGATCCATCGATCTCTTTCTAATGTTCTATCTATTAGGGGTGCTCCGATTGATCGGCTACCGATCACTATCGGCCGATAATCATGTTGGGACATTTGATCGGCGGTGTCTAAAAAGGCCGATCTCCAAAAACCGATCTCAAGCTGATGACACTGCCGTGAGAGGTTTGGCGGCAGTGCGTTCAGGAGCGGTGCGTCTGCACTGCAGCAGAGCAGAGATCGTTTCAGCACCGCTGCGCTGCAAGCGCTGAATTAAAGTGACAGCACATTGTTTGCA
>NW_015653591.1:0-1830 GCF_001515625.1 Sinocyclocheilus rhinocerous
GCTTCCACCTCCGACAGCAAAACCTCACATTCATTATCGTTAAAGGTCTTTTTCTTTGTCTTTTGTTTCGGTGCCATAATTTTCTTTTTCTGGACGAGTGCCGCCTTTCGGAAAGCCCTTATATGGAGCTGGTTTGGGTGTGTATTATGCTAATTACTAACCTTGTGCACTCATTTAGAAGACTCCAAATTCACTAACAGAAGAACGAGTTTAAGAACAAGCTCATGTGCGTACGCACGTGTTGTGAATTAGACGGGGAAGTTTCGTGAGAAGGTCAAATGTGCGTATAAATACGAAAAACATACGCAATTATTAGTGAATGAGACCCATTGTCCTTAAAGTTATCATAATGACTAAATGACCAATTTAATCTTTCTGTTAAACACAGGAGCATTTGGACATACCCACAGAATGATAGCTAGTGGCCCCACATCAACACAACCTGGACAGATGATGATTGGCTGAAAAGCTTCAGAATGCGAAGAGGCAGTTTCAAACTACTATGTGACACTCTGCGACCCTGCTGACCCGACAGAACACTAAATACAGACGGCCAGTGCCTGTAGAGGCTGTGTGGCAATTTGTATTTGGAGGTTAGCCACAAACCTGGAGTACAGGTCCATCTCGCACCTCTTTGGTCACCCAAGAGGTTGTGACTGCCATAAATGTGGTCATGAAACTCTGGAAAAGCTCATGAAAGCTTACCCAGAAGGAGGAGCAGTAACACCACAGCAGCTCAACTTCAACCACAGATTAAGCCAAGCCCACGTGCCTTTGGGTGCCTCGAAGGATGCTGGTGTTGCCTTCTTATAGAAAATGACACCCACATAACTTTTGTAAACCGCACTGTTTCTGCTTGCTGTGCTGCATAATTTCTGAGGTGCAGAAGGAGGAATTTCTGGAGGGAGAAAGAGTTGCAGAGGAAGACGGGTCTGTACATGATGAGCAGGGGCACACACAGCAGCAACACGTCATTAGAAATGCACTGTGTAGCTACTTTGCTACAATATGTAGAATATTGTTAGACGTACCTGGAAAGCATAATGCATTGTTTACTTCTGTTTATTCTATTGTACAAAGTCTTCAGAGTTTCTTCAGGATGCACAAGCAGAGAAATACTCTGGCTTCACACCACAGCCAGAGTTTCTTCAGGATGCGCAAGCAGAGAAATACTCTGGCTTCACACCACAGCGTGCAAAGCAATGGTTCTTATACTTCCCATCACATTCAGCAACAACGCCTGCCTTAATTCTGATTCTAAACAGAGAATAGAAAGCACATAAGACTTGATTGCTGTAATTATCAGAGAAAATGATTCTCAGGTTGGTAAACGTCAGTCTTATAGACCAGGATTGCCAAGCGTTCTGTATAATACGGAATTGTCCCGTATTTAAGGCATCGGAGAAGCGTTCCGTATGAAAGCTATACGGAACACGGTTTGTCCCGTATTCGCAGGCATACGCCGTATGACCACCATACAAATAAGAAATTAATCATTCTTTTTGCACAAGTCATTGTTTGAATTGCGAACATAGCCACTCAAGGAAGGCTTTAAGACCTTGCAGAATCCTCTGCTGCCTGGTCACTCCCACTTCAGCGAGCGGGGCTCGAGCTGACGGCAATCCCCTTCTCCTCTGCTGGTCACTCCCACTTCAGCGAGCGGGGCTCGAGCTGACGGCAATCCCCTTCACCATCCGTGTTTTGATTTCGCCAAATCAGTTTGGGTGAATGCAAAGAACCTGATTATTGATCATAAACACAACATCCAGCTAGGCAAGAAAACGAGCAATCTACCTGAGGGAAGACGTCTTTCAGTATTGTAAGTTAATG
>NW_015653592.1:0-665 GCF_001515625.1 Sinocyclocheilus rhinocerous
TTTACCTCACGACAAAGCTAAAAGAACCTGCTCCAGCCAGCCACAAATCATCGCATGGCTTGGACCTCATTGGCAAATTCACCCTAAGTGTGCCAGGTAGCCAGGATGTCCAAGCTTATCTGCAAGATATCGATTTTCACCTGGAAATGAGACCCAATGTCACTGACAAAGATAGACTCTATTTGCTCCGAACAACATCCAGCACTGAAGTGCGCAGCTTCCTGGACCGGCAGCCTGCTCACACAAAGACTGATTACCACCTGCTCCGAGAAGACCTCATTAAAGAATTCGCAGACCTTGAGTCAGAACAAGGACTAGTGGCTGCCCTGGAGACGAAACAAGGTTGCCATGAATCTCCTTAAGCCTACTACAGCCGACTCAGACGAGCATACTTCGGAACTCACAATGAACCTGACATGGAAGATGATCTGAACTTCAAAACTCTCTTCCTGAGAAACCTTCATACTGGGGTAAGCCACCATCTTGGCGTCCTTGCATGTCCGCAAACAATGAGTGCTCAACAGTTGCGAGACTTGGCAACGGGACTCCCACGCTGGTACCCAACCTAAACAGAGGAACAACTGCTGGAATGGACCGCGTGGACGACAACACTCACCCGAACGTCACTGGGAGAAGTCATGGGACCAATCCAGACCTCATGAGAA
>NW_015653593.1:0-743 GCF_001515625.1 Sinocyclocheilus rhinocerous
CTACATGTCCATCCACCATTCATCCTATGCATCCATCCATCCATCCATCATCTATCACCCATCTACATGTCCAACCATCCATCCATATTTCCTCTATCCATCCATCCATCCATCCATCCATACATACATACATACATACATCCATTCATGCATTCATCGATCATCTATCATCCATCTACATGTCTGTCCATCCATCCATCCATCCTCTATCTATAAAAGGTAATCTGCTCACTGCATATGCAAAATGCATTTTTACAATCATCTGATTGTCATAATCCATTCTTGAACATGAGACGTTTATTTTGAATTAATGTCTTCTGACACTTTAAAGAGACATTTAATTACACACAAAGAAGAGCTGAATCCCGCTAATATTCTGATCAAACAGCTTGTCATGCATGACGTGATGGTTTTTATTTCACATTTGATGAGATTTAGGATGAATCTGAGATGATCCTAAACTCAGGTGCTAAACGGAAGAGATAATCCCACACTAATACCACATTCAAAACATACAATCCAAATCAAAGATTAAACCCCATCTGAGAGGCAAATACCCACCTGTGGACGAATACAAATCACACACGGACCAACGCATTCAGATTCACACTTCATGCATGCATAATGCTGCTTATAAACTGTCAAATGGCTCCACATTTCTGTCAGTTGGTTAAAAGGTAACTGGATAGTCAGTATAGATCTTGCTTATGCTCATGTGTGTCATTACTGGTATTAGCCTTTTG
>NW_015653594.1:0-759 GCF_001515625.1 Sinocyclocheilus rhinocerous
ATCACTCTTTCGTCTCGCACCCTAGTAAAAAATGGGCCGTAACAAATGGGGGCTCGTCTGACGGTATGTATTTTTCTCTTCGTTGTGCTGGTGAGTAAGTTTGGTTGGCAGTTTTTCTTGTGTGGAGGGGAAGGGAATATAAGAATGGATTTTAGCATTGAGGCATTTCGGCAAAAGCCTTCGTTTGAAGCATTAGAATCGTGTCATAAAGAAGATTTGTTTTTGGTTGCTAATTATTTATATATTTCGGTAGTAAAAGCAGCTCGTAAGGAAGAAGTGCGGGATGTAATATACACTGAGTTGATTAAACAGGGGGTGTTGATAGCAGCGCAAAATCCTGAAAGAGCGGGTAAGGAGACTGAAGAAAGTTCAGGTTATGAAGAACAGGTACCCAGTAGTGATCCGGTGCTTCGCTCGCTTAGTGGGTTAGGGACTGAAGATTTAAAACTCGCTGTTAAATTAAAGCAACTCGATTTGGAAATTAAGCGTCAAGAGTATACTACACAACTTTTACGTTTTAGACAATGCGAGTTGGAGACGCAGGCTGGTCGCAAGCCGCCTGGTGAGTTTAAGACTGCACCTGCTGTTGTCCCCGTTGGTCAGGTTTTGCATCACACCTCTGATTCCTCATTGTCTAGGCCTTCTGCAAATTCTTCCGATTTTGATGTTTGTAAACAAATTAACCTCGTCCCACCATTTAGGGAGGCCGTTGGTAACAAATTAACCTTGTCCCACCATTTAGGGAGGCCGAGGTGGATT
>NW_015653595.1:0-699 GCF_001515625.1 Sinocyclocheilus rhinocerous
ATGAGTAAGTGCTGTGCCAGTTTGAAAACGGCAGCCGACGTATCATTAGGAAAAAGCAAGCACATCCAGCGTAACGTGAGAGGGGGCCAATTAGGTATATATTTAGATATATACAGATACAGATATATTTCTCCATGTCATATTAATAATGACATTTCCGATTGTTCAAATGGTCAGCTGTCGGGGACCCCTCAAAATGTGGGGCCCCAGGCAATTGCCTGCCTACCTTGCCTGCCCTATTGCTACACCTCTGGTTGTGGCAGACTTGAATGCATTTAGGCTACTAGTTGGACTTTTCCCAAACTATAATTCCAGACTAAAATGTGTGAAATTGAGTGCAACATTTTGAAATATGATAGGCAACCTTTCATTACATATAAATGTTAAACGGCGTGAGGATGATCTTATGTTCTATAAACAATACTTCATAAAAGTATTTTTAGACGATATAAAAGTAATGTCTAAGAATGTTTAGACCAATTACTGTGAAATACTCTGTCTGCAAATATCTATTAAAACATGTGCTTAACAATAATAATTTAGTTTCTCAGACAGGTTATAGAATGTCGTTTTTGTACTGTATGATAATACATACAAAGCATGTGTGCATCTATGATATAAAATCACATGGGCAATATTAGTGATTGCTAATGTAATAATATACTGTAGTTGCTCCTGATAGGCCTATCAACATGCTCA
>NW_015653596.1:0-356 GCF_001515625.1 Sinocyclocheilus rhinocerous
ATATAATGTATTACATTTTGGAAGTAACTTGCCCAACTCTGTCAAGCGATCTGCAGAGTTTTTAACATATTGTAGTCGTTTGATATTATTAGCTGACAGGCCATAAAGAAGTGAATTAAAGTAATCTAGTTGAGATGTGACGAAGGCATGTATAACAGTTTCAGCATCCTGCTGACTGAGAGAGGATCGTATACACGAGATATTACGCAGGTGGAAAAAAGCTGTCTTTACTACTTTACAAATGTGATCATTGAATGAAAGAGTGGAATCAATGAGAACACCAAGATTGCGTACTTTAGTGGAGGGCATAATCAGATCACCATCCAGATCCATCAGTTGACCAGAGAGCTTAGATA
>NW_015653596.1:476-812 GCF_001515625.1 Sinocyclocheilus rhinocerous
CAAAACTTGAGTTCCTTGATGCAATTTGTTAATGCAGGCGGAGGAAACACTGAGGTGGAAGGTGCGCTAAAATAAATTTGAATGTCATCTGCGTAACAGTGGAAGTTAAACCCATAGCATTTAATTATTTGTCCAGTTGGTAGCATATAAATGGTAAAGAGGAGAGGGCCCAAAACAGAACGTTGAGGTACACCACAACTGATGGATTTGGTAGATGATTTATTTGTGTTTTTTATAACAAATTGTTGCCTCCCGGTAAAATAGGAGGAAAACCATTCAAGCCGTGAGAGAAGTATCTCATGACAAACAGTGTCAAAAGCTGAGCTGAGGTCTAAC
>NW_015653597.1:0-195 GCF_001515625.1 Sinocyclocheilus rhinocerous
AATAGTGGGACTGTTAAACATTACGCGCTAACAATTTCGTTTTTGAGACGCATAACACTGTGTTGAAGTGTCTGTCTCGCCCGCTGCAAACGAGCAGTCTTTCTGCAGACAGAGCTGGCATAACGCGGAACATTTACCAGTCATTTGATTGACGTTATCTAATGCAAAACTCTGAAATTAGAGCGCGTTTAAAAA
>NW_015653597.1:1018-1269 GCF_001515625.1 Sinocyclocheilus rhinocerous
CCTTTTTCAATAGAATTGGCCCAGACTTCTGCAGTGTCAAGTGAAGGAAGCTCCTCTCATAAGATTGCAAACTGGGAGTCTGATGACACTGAGTGTGAGTGATGGAAGCCCTTCAAGAAAGGAGCAGAATGCTGAAGATGAAGCCAGAATTGTGAGTCTGTGTCATTTATATATTATTCTATGTGCAGTACAAATTTAAAACGCAGAAATGAATATGAAAAATTTAAGTTTAACTGGGCAGGCACACAATA
>NW_015653598.1:0-481 GCF_001515625.1 Sinocyclocheilus rhinocerous
TGAAACTATACATAAAAAATATTTGCATGAAACAGAAACAGCAGATGAGCTGAATGAAAAACAGATTCACTCTCTGCCAGCAGGTGGCGCTTAAAGCGTTTCCTTGGTTTCTGCTTTAAACAAAGCAGCGCTGCACTTATGAACTTTAATATGCATTATACAGAGGCAAGATGAAAATAAAAAATACCATCGAAAGACAGTAAGTTCCCCTCAGACATACATTCATATAAACTCCTACCCCTAAATGAATCGCGATTTGTTTAGCATCTCAACCGATTTGAATCGTCACATATTTGAATCGATTTTCAACCGGCTCGCGGTTAATCGTTACATCCCTAAAACAGCTCGTGGTTAATCGTTACATCCCTAGCCAGTCCAATTTTTTCAGTCCAGAAAAATCACCAACTCTGTCATAGACGATAGATTACGATCACTGTGGTTACCGCTACAGGCACAATTGAGGCAGCTACCAGCTCCTCAT
>NW_015653599.1:0-489 GCF_001515625.1 Sinocyclocheilus rhinocerous
AGTTTATCATGGGCTGTGAATGTGAATCGCCTTGGATTTGTGTGTCAATTTTGAGACCCTCCTGGCAGCGAACTCCTCCCACGCGGGACACTCGTACTCTTTAGCCAATCAGATTTGACCCTGTCTGTCGACCAATCATAACCCACTGTGGGCGTATTCATCGCGTGCCCTGGGCGTGCCTACCTGGATGCTGACGTCATCAGCGCGAGACCACCGTTCAAGTTATGATTTAGCAGAGGTAAGTGCAGTTGATCGTTTTATTTCAGTTAACTAGCCAAGTAAAGGTTTATCGTTTTATTTTTGCATGTTTACTTAAAACTTGGAAGTTAAATCGGTCGTTTAGACGCTCAAAAATGTGAATAATGTAAGCCAGAGGCTGCTATGAATACAGATAGTGTTCCCAAAAATACAGCTGTCTTGTGTTAGCCACAATGTCTGGCCAAAAAGAAAGGGATTATACTCATTGCCCTGTTTTTGTTCACTAACACT
>NW_015653600.1:0-1134 GCF_001515625.1 Sinocyclocheilus rhinocerous
TGAATGACAAAAAGCTGACGCCGGTTCCACCGCACGCGCTTTTATAGATTCCTGGTCGCTACGTCACCCACCCGTGACGTCTCGCCCATCTATTGGACTGATTACACATGTGATTCAGAGCGTGGTCACGCTGAAGGCTTTCAGCTCAAGTTCCTGAAGGGGAACAAACTATTTCTTAGCAATTTTACAAGTTTTTAGTTTATTGTCTGTATTTGTCACATTTCACATGGCTGTTTGGCAGAGGACTGAGTGCACGTGTGGAGCCTCTCATGACTGGGGGAGGGCTGCAGAATCCCTAAACCTCTCATCGCAACCTCAGCATTTTTTGCTATTGCCTGCCTTTTAAACACACGCCATTAATACACAATCCCACACACACAGAAATACATACCTGCACACATGTGCATACATACACTCGCAGACATCGACACACACACCTTCTGAAGTGGTCAGTAACACACTTCAGTTGTCTTTCACGCACATATTCACAAATACAGAACTGTGCTTTAGTGCTCACATGCAACAAAAGACAGGGATATAATGCTATTGTCTTCAGACCAGAGGAGTGTGAGCAGAGTGTGCCATCAGGAATGTGGATAAATCCAGCACTTGCAAACAAAGTCTGATGGATGCAGTTTCAAAATCATTTAAAATATTGGTAGATGTACCAGTCTCAGATTATTACATCACAAACTGGCCTGTGAACTGACTAAATGTCCCTTTTCATTAAAGCTTTTGGAAGGATTGGATGTGAATCCCCGAAGAGAACCTTTATTCTCTCTGCAGCTCTAGATTTGTTCCTGCGCCAGTGGAAATTTACTCTGGCCCCCCTTCCCAAACCTCACAGCATTCCAAAAAAACAAAAAACTTAAACATATGTCATACTGCCACTGTAAAGTCGGATTTGATGGTTATATTATCCATTTCATGTAAAAGAAGGTTTTACCTCAAATATGTGACAGAAATGCCCTTCCTTATATCAGTCCAACTGAACCACTAATGGCTAACCTGTAAAGTTCCTTGTGTCCTTGTGAAAGTTGATCTCAAAGAGATTTGGGAGCAACACGTGTGTGGAATGGCCAACAGATGCTCCTGCATTTTCATTTCCTGTTGCTGATTTCTGGGATCTTACGG
>NW_015653601.1:0-914 GCF_001515625.1 Sinocyclocheilus rhinocerous
AAGCACCACCAGCTACCCGGACGACGCGCTCTGTGTGTTCTACGATGCCGGTCTAAACATCGAATGAAGAACACCGTCGTCCGAAGATGGTCCTCGAGAGGATTTCGGCGCGTTTGTGGAGTGGATTCTGGCGAGAAACGGGTCACCTCTCACCGTCACTCCTGAGGATGATCTCGCCAGATCCACTCAAGCTGTACACTCACTACTTTACATTGTAGCAAAGTGTCATTTCTTCAGTGTTGTCACATGAAAATATATAATAAAATATTTACAAAAATGTGAGGGGTGTACTCACTTCTGTGAGATACTGTAAGTATAAGGCTAATGTGGTGGAAAAAATAAAAACACAGGGGGAAAAAGTACCTAGCATATCTCAATTTCAAGGCTATGTTCTAGAAATGTCATATTACAATAATCCATTCTCAAGTAGCTGTAGCCAGTCAAGTTACTGGCTAAGTTACTCTGAAAATGTAATCAAATTACTGATTACTGATTACTCCTTTTAAAACTAATCACGTTACTGTTCTGATTACTTTATTTCAAAAGTAATTAGTAATTAGTTACATTACTAGTTACGTTACTTTTTTCTCCATGAAATTTATGAAATCCCAGCATACATGCTCCCGATGAATATTTGTTATTAAAGCATCAACATTCACAGAACACTGTTATTTTTAACTAAAGCAAGCGGCTGCTGCCTGCATGGTTTGGCATTTATAATCTCTAAAAGACATCTCAGTTCATCGCAATCTCACAAATCTCTGTTATAACACAATAATATATGCATAATGAATCTTTCATAATGACTACAATTCGTGTGTTATAATGAGAGGATTCATGAGCACGCAAATTTCAGCACTGCATTGCTCAACGCTGCAAACAAGTGTTATAGCCTAAATAAAAACTCTGCATAC
>NW_015653601.1:928-1324 GCF_001515625.1 Sinocyclocheilus rhinocerous
AAGTCCTAGTCTGTTCAGTTTGTGTTTGTCAGGTCTACTCGTTCTCTACGTGTGTTGGCTCAAGCTCCCATTGTGGATTATCTCCTGTGTTTCTTGATTAAAGACTGTTAAACGTTTCCTCGTGACTCCAGCGTGTTCCCTCAACGGCGTAGCGTGACAGAAGACCTGACCCAAAAACAGTTACCTCCGTGATTTCCTCTCCGTTTGTTTTCTCGTTTTTCCCAGTATCTTTTTTTCCCCGTTGTGTTCATTGTTTGTTTCCCTGGATGGATGCCCTTCTTCGCCCCGAATACCTCCTCCTCCTGCTGGAGCAGGGGGACAAAGCTCTCGAGGACCATACTAGACTGTTCCAGCTGCTAGCAAGCACCACCAGCTACCCGGACGACGCGCTCTGTG
>NW_015653601.1:4478-5294 GCF_001515625.1 Sinocyclocheilus rhinocerous
TTTTTTTTCTTTTTATAATGCAGATGCCAGCTCTCAGTCTAGGGCTGCCCACTTCTGTACGTGTGAGGAGTCGAATGCCATGACAGCGTATCACATAAAATCAGTAACTGTTCGCAATTAAATCCGTTTCCTACCTTTTCTTGTAACTTGATAAAAAACATTGCAATGAACGCCATCAGAGATTTTTAATTCACAATCATTCTGAGCATTATTCCTGCTAGCGTTCACATCAATCCACAAGTCGTTCTTAGGTTAAGCTATTTTCATTCAGTTCGATGTAAAAACAATAGACTAAGTATGTCTTGCATCCTTTAATGTTAGCGAACATTGCAATAAATTGGTTGCAAAACGGTATCCACTCACGTTTAACTTTTTGTCTGGTTGTTACGGTCACAAAAAAAAATTGAATTACATTACTATATGTTATAGCCTAGCCAATGATCACTAGATTTTATACAGATGTTACTATATTCTGTAAATGGTGATCAGCACCCAAATATTGTATATAATGTGGAAGCTACTGCCTTTTGCCTTGGCGTGACATCTCACTTTTTGCAGACAGTGCAAAGGCAGAGTACCTACAATAACTTCAAAATAGCGGTAAAAATCAATTTTGAGATAATTTTCATTAAAGGATATGATGCGATTTCAATTTTTCCTTTCTCTTTGCAGTATTACAAGCTCTTGGTGCATAAAGAAGATCTGTAAAGTTGCAAAGACTAAAGTCTCAAATCCAAAGAGATATTCTTTATAAAAGTTAAGAGTCAGCCACGCCTACCTAAAACGGCTCGTTCTAACACGCCCCCACATATCTAC
>NW_015653601.1:8668-26296 GCF_001515625.1 Sinocyclocheilus rhinocerous
AGATGAACTTCTGATTGTGTTACACATATAATTCCTATGAGTGGCGTTTGCCCAATTTTTGCAGATAGTTATGTCACATCACTTTATGGTAATAATATGAAAATTGTAATGACAGAAATTATCAAAATCATAAATTACAACTTTGCACAAACAGCATTATTTTTTTCCCGTATGTCTCTCATGTTAAGACTTTTTTTTAACATTTTGACATTTATTGTAGTGCAGCACCTTATCCCATAGACTCCCATTATAAATTCATTACTATAAACATATTTTTGTTTCTACAAACTGAGGGACTTTGTCTTGCATTACATTGTCTTCTTTTTTATGATAACCCCACCTGTTTGGGAAGTCCACGGATCCTGCAAGCTCCACGTATTCCATGTGAAACACACTGGAGAATGTGTTCTGTAACATAAGCAGAACAGTAATTACTTACTCTACAGTTTCACTCACAGAGGTAAACTTTGAGGAGGTTTAACACAGAGGTAAGCCAGTATTTCTGAGGCTTTTTAATGCTATTAGTGTCTGGCTGCCTGTGTAAACTTAACATTGAATATCTGCAGTCACATAGCACACACATTTCTGGAAGGGTTAGAATTTTCCGCTCATGACAAGTAAATAGTTATGGAGCATGGTTCAGTGCGAAAAGCATTCTGCAAGCAGTCAAAACAAAAATGTTCACAATGGACCTGTGCAATAATCAAGGAGAAATGCAAGAAATTCATTTCCACATTCCAGACCACATAACAGACGTTGAGTATGAGTTTGTTGACAAACTTGTCTTTCTCTTGCAACAGCTGCTCTTTCCTAATTTGAAGACACTAGAAGGACAGTGTCTTAATAAAATAAGGTGCCATTCGAATGCAGTTCAAGAGGAGAAACCTGCCTCAGTTAGGAAGACTAGTTGATTGTAGACCTCAGTTTTTCACAATGGTTAATCTCTTTCCATAACACTCACTATGACTGGGACCTGGAAAATGAATTCATCAAATTAACAAGCTTTCATATCTGGACTATGGTGCAACTTCCAAAGACTATAAAAACGTTGTGTCAAGATGAGGAAAACCAGAACTTTTCCTATGAACAAAGTATGCAGAACTAGGTTTCTAGGTCAACAAATGTTTTTGTTTGTTTGTTTATTTGTTTTTTTCCCCAGCTCAAGCTTAATTTGAATATAATGTTGGTGTGAAAGGGCCTTAACAATGACATCACTGTAAGACTTGCATACAGATGTGTGATTGAGTATTCCTATAACTCAAACAGTACAGTGTGGTGCCATCAACACCAAGGTAATTGGTTTGATTCCTAAACTGCATGGATTAAATGCAATGTATATTGCTTTGAATAAAGCAACTTATCCAAGCAACTTGTTTTGCATATTGAATAGTGACTGGTGTTGTCCTTTTTGCATCTGTTTATCTATAGCCTCCTTTATGCTGTAAATGCATTGTCATGTTATATGACTGTGCACTGCTGACATAAAACAAGAGCTGATTGCCACAGCCAAGATTAAGGCTCTTGTGATGCAGCATAAAGCCAAAAACATAAGCTTACCTATTGTAAAATGTGTTACACTGTTGTTTTGCTGCTTTGCAAGCACTGGTATTTCCTTCAGAAAATGTAATTTGAAATATCTGGTATTTTGGGTACATGAGGTGCATGTGTATTTGTTGCCATATTTCTTTGGCAGAGGCAAATAAGGAAGAAATGTAAGTGTTGTTCTCTGCTAGTGAGTCTGCTATAAAGGAAGCAAGTGTTTCTTAACTCTCTCACTCAGCTATGGAAATATCCAACACAGCCTCTCTTTTATATTGCCTAAATGCTGCACATTAGAACTGGTAAACTATAAAAAAAAAGCATAATCTTATTGGGGTAAAATGTAAAAGAAAAGGTTGCTCTTTAATTATGTCACTCTAAATGAGTAAATCATTAAAAAAAAAATTTTCTAAATGAAACAAAAAAAAAAAATTGCATTATATGTAATTTGATCTTCTAAACAACCCCATAGCTCAGTGGTTCTCAGTGTTTTGTTTTGATTTGTTTTTTGGGCCACTGTTTTAGAACATTGCGAACCATAATCTTTTTCAAGTAGTAACCAGTATCAGCTGAATCTTTGTCCTGAATCATTGTTGTAAACCTGCCTTAAATAAGCTCCCCCACCAAACACCTCTAAGCCCCTCTTTCAAAAATATTGCATGCTGCGGTCCCAGTGTTCTCAATACGCCTCCAGTGATAAAAGCTGCTATACTAAATTGTATTTTAGAACATCTAGTCTCAACTACAAGCAATTTTTTGCTTTAGGCTAAAAATACAGATTTCAAAAAGGCATGCTGTTTGAAGCCCAAGCTTAAATTTTTTCAAGCATTCTAAAGGGATATTTTGGATAGCCAATGTCTTGGTCACACCAAAGAAATACAAAACATGCTTGATATTCCCAAGTTTTATGATCACACACAAATTTTTTGAAAGTTTTAGTGAAATAAATGTGATGCAATGTTTTGGTCTTACAGCTGTTTCCCTGTCAGAAATGAAGACAGTGCATTCTTGGGCCTGCATGAAAGACAAGATAGTGGCCACAGTTTTCCTCAGTAAGACCTCCAAAGACTGCTGCTCCTCAAAGATCAGACTAGCCAGATCCAACAACACCTACAAAACAACCCCAAAAATGATCACTGCTTATAGCCAAGTTACTGTTTAATCACACCTATACAAAATTAATTCTTACTAAAATGTGGAAAAATACCTGGTTTCGCCTGTTCTCCAGCTGTGATGTCTCATAGAGCTGTGCATTGTGTAGCACTATGCCAGAGAAAGCCAGGTATGAAGAAAAGTCCTGTTGAGATGAAAAATAAACATATTATTATAATAAAATGACAGAAACTATAAAATAAAATCAAACTAAATGTGCAAAAGTTTTCACCCTCTCATCCTGTTCTGTGAAGGCACTGTTCTCTCCGCACCTTTTATTGATTGCTTGCGCCACTCCAACAACCTTTAAGCATTAATAAGATATAGCAGTCAAGTTTTGATAGTACATGTTGCAAATACTGTATAGCAGATCAGACATTTTTTATGTTTAAATTCATCTCTCACTTCTTCTCTGTGGTTTTTGATGGGCAAACACAAGATGCTCTGCGTCTTATATCCTGTAATTTGGTCCACTTCTGCATTAAACCGTGGATCCTGAAGGAGAAAAAAAAATCAACCACAATTCCCATTTATCCAGCATTCTAATTAATTATGACTTGCAATATGTAGACAATGTAGTTTTTTTTAATAATTCAAATCAATAGTTTTTTCTTCTTATGCATCCTAGAAATGCAACCTAGACACAAATGTGACCCTGGACCACAAAACCTTAAGTCGCTGGGGTATATTTGTAGCAATAGCCAAAAATACATTGTATGGGTCAAAATTATCCATTTTTCTTTTATGCCAAAAATCATTAGGATATTAAGTAAAGATCATGTTCCATGAAGATATTTTGTACATTTCCTACCGTAAATATATCAAAACTTAATTTTTGATCAGTAATATGCATTGCTAAGGATTTCATTTAGACATCTTTAAAGGCAATTTTCTCAATATTTAGATTTTTTTTTGCACCCTCAGATTCCAGATATTCAAATAGCTGTATCTCGGCCAAATATTGCCCTATATCCTAACAAACCATACATTAATGGATAGCTTATTTATTCAGCTTTCAGATAATGTATAAATCTCAATTTTGAAAAATTGACACTCGTGACTGGTTTTGTGATCCAGGGTCACAAATGTAAAAGGAATAGTTCACCCAATATAAATAAATAAATAAATAATCTCATATATATTGCATTTGTTTATTCAGTGTTGAGCTCTTTTGGACCGCTCAAACCACAGAGTATGGTATGCTTGGTTAGAATGCCTTGGGACTTTGTGTCTGTTGTTGTGATACCACCAGCCTATCAGCACTGTCATGACGTCATTTTATTCTTCATTTCTTGTGGCTCAGAAACAACTGTGTCCCTGAGCACAGATGGCAGATTTCCAACTGTGTACGTCTGGGGGGGTCCTGCAACACTCAAGCAACTGCAGTTCTGTTTGGCACCGTTACCGGCACCGAAATGACATACTTCAAGTAAACAAATATGTTGACAGATGATGTTTAATGGCACCTTGAGGACCTAGTGTTCTTTCTTAATTTTACCCTGTTCTGATATGCAAAAACATTATCATGATGTTTTAAATGGTGATGGTGGTGACTGCTGAATTATTCCTTGAATGTTCATATGAAACAAGTCTCAGAGGGCCATTAAACACTTGAATTTCATTCCAAACATGGTTAAGGATTTACCTTAATTTTAATTTTAGTGTTTTAAGATATTAAGATCTTCATTTTAATCTTTTTTTCCCCTTTCTCGTTCTCACTCTCTTTCTCTTTACCTCTTTTTCCTTTTTCCTCTCTCTGTCGAACTGAGGGAAGCACAATTAAACTAAATTACAAAGAGCTAAAAATACCTGCTATCATTATACAAACTGTTGGTTAGCAACTGAATTGCATTTAAATCTAATCAAAGGCCTTAAGAGACATAGCCTAAATTGCGTTTCTAAGGAAAGACTTTATTAGTGTTAGGAGGGTATTATAAAGCAGTACATTTTATTTCAGTCTCTGAAACCAAGGTGTGTCCTGTACATGACAAGGTAATACAGAGGAATCAGATAAGAGGAAAATGCTGTCTGAAATCCTGTGTCTAATTACTGAGATAAGCAGGTAAATCCAAACGGTTGTCTATCCACAGTGTCATTATAAGTTCAAAGGGCAATGATGCAATTTGAGGGAAGAAACACAAATTTGAAATTCTTTTAAGGACTGGACCATCTTGTTAAGACACAAATACCTCAAAATACAAACAAGAGTGTGTATTATGTCATATATTAATTTTTACTGGATTATTAGCACTTTTTTTCAATGTGGGCAAATAAACTTTCAAACAAGCATTATTACAAGAAGAGCTCATTTGTTTTCATGATTTTTTGTTGATGTATACCAATATTTTCTATTTAGTTTATTCAATTTGTTATTCAGGTTAATTGAATGTATTTAAATTTTAAAGTTTTCTTAAAGTTTTCTTAGTCAATTATCAACAAATTAAGTTTTTCCCATTTAGAGTCTTTAAGGAATAAAACACTAGAATGGCAAACAGCAGGTGAAATCACACAAAGCCTCACCTCATATGCATTCTTGATGTTCAGAGGCTGTCCGGTGGCTGCCACATATCCCACAATTCCTTTGTTCCATTCTAGGCGAATACCACTGTTGGAAGCCTCCTCAAGAGTGGATCCTTCTGCGACATCAAAGAGCCGGCTAACCAGGAACTTCCTGTTTGAACTGTCCTCTCCAACCAAGAACAACGAATAGCGGTCCGCAGCTATCAGCTCATGAGTGTGTAAGAAGATCTTGTGGCAGAGGGCAGTAAGGTCCAAGTGACTTGAAACATCACGTACAAGCTCCAGCAGACGAGCACAGCAGTCCCCATTTTCGTGAACTCCTGAATTCATAATACCTCCACCCTCATCTGTCCCATTGCCTGAGCCAGACCGCTGGGGTGGAGGAAGTGGCATCTGCACCCTTTCTGTATCACTAAGAAAAGTAAGCGAACCCTCAGCGTCTTTCACAACAATGGGGCGAAGCGGCCTATCAAACTCAGATGCAGAGATCTTTCGTGTAGGGGTGGATGGAGCTGGACTTGGAGATGGCGCATCAGTTGGATGGAGGGCCGATAAAGGTTCTGCCGGGGGTTTTGATTCTTCCCTAGATGGCTGAATGGAGTGGACACGCTCAGCAAACCAAGCGTTGACCATTTCCCTTAAAAAGAAAAATATAACCAAAAACATTAGCTCAGCAGTTTCTTGACCTAAAAAAATTACAAATACAAAACTGAATCTAAGTAATTACCCAGTCTGATTTGGTAAATTTGATTAATTTATACCCAATGAGTCTCAAAGTCAGGTCACTTGGTATTTATCTTGGTAATGCAACCAGGCAGCTATTTCGTAGGTAACAGTCATACAAGGTCAGCTTCTAAAATCTGCCCTCATAAATTTTCCTGTATCTTTCAGGCTGATCAAATTATTGTGCATGCATGTATACAGTAAACAAACTCAATAAAAAGGCTCTTTTAATTGAAAGGTGGGACTACTATTCCCAACGCTGCCATATGGCTTCCTTCTATACTGTCTCTGCTACTCATCTGCGTTTCAACTCATCTACCAACAGTTGGCCTAGCAAGATAAAACAGCAATGTAGAGAATTTTCACAGTTCACCTCAGTCATTTCAAGGTTTTATGCGCAGTTTGCTGGACTCATCTATATAATGAACTGTTACAAAGGTTCTATGTTACATTCTCAAAGTTTTCATTAAAAGTTGAATGGGACATTGAGTTTAGCAGCTCAAATGGAAACCATTGGAGTATATAACAACCCACAATCATAACATTTGCTGATAGATTATTTCCAAATCTGTCAAAACAACACTAACATACTGCCTTATATTAAACTAACACTACAATGAAAGCATTAAAATAGCCTATAACAAATGTTTTCAATTAAATTTTGTTTATTCAAACTCCAACATAGTCTCAGTGGACTCAACCTAAATTGTTCTTGGCTAGAATAGTTTAAATAAATAACATTCCCCTTGAAGAGACACCATCCAACCATTTCCTAAAATTAGTAACTTCCCCATCTAAAGTTACTTGTGCTAAGCAGTCTTAATTTATCCCAGCCAATCAAATAGTTAAGATTTGCATTGGTTGTTTTTCAGTGGCAATAAATTAATTAATTAATTAATAAACAATTAAACAGACAAACAGTTGGACTGGTGTTAGAGTTAAATATAATTGATTCAAAGCAAATAAAACTCAACTTTAAAAAAATCAATCAATCAATCAATAACAAATTTTGGGGATTCCCAAAGGAAAGGGCAGAGTATTAGGTGCTACACACAGCCAGGAGCAGCACAAGGTTTGGTAGAATTTGTTCAATTCTTAGTCTCAATCTAATTCTAAACTACTTTTGTGTTTTGGCAATATGGGTGGCGAATTTGTATGAATTCCTAGGATTCATACATTTTCATTTGATCTGCTTACACCCCACGTTTTTTTTTTCTTTTTCTTTTTCTAAAAATCTTTTGTATGAATCAAATCATACACATTCATATGAAATTGCAGAATTGTAAAATAGTTGTGTTTTCTAATGAAAGCAGGTTGCCTTTTTAATAATTTGATAATTTATTAGCCTATGTCTGTTCTTCTTCCTCATTATTTCACCATTACTGGATGTAATTTTCTGAGCACACAATAGGCTAGTTGTCTGTACATGTAGATGCTGGTGTATTAATTAATCTGATATCATAGTTAAGGCAACTTATTTGTTTAAAACTCTGCATTAAAGTGCATAAAGAACATCAAATCAAATCAATATATCAATCATTTCAATATATAAAAGTTGGTATTGATTAAACAGTGTAAGCAATGAGTATACATCATAGCTGTGTATATCAACTCTGGGAAGCTAATGATGTCAATGACGGGCATATGTCAAATAAAACCACCAGTACAATGTGAAATGATATGCTACTCACAGTCTCAGATATAATTGCTCTCTAATAAACGAGTTCAAGTTCCCAATTATGTTTACATCAGAATACACAGGAAAATGTAAAATGATTATGACACATTCCTTTACAAACAACAAAAAAGGTAAAACAGCTAAAGTTAAAGTTGAATTGAAGGCAAATATTTGGCGATGATGAGAACATGCAACGGTCTGTACAGCCTCATTACAGGACTAAGTTACGTCTTTAAACTGAACTAACAATCTACGCCTTTGAACTTACCGAGAAGCCTTTCGTGCAAAATAAGAATGTGCGAACTCTAGGTTGTCGTCAAGCCAAGCCTCCATCATCCTTTCACTTTCGGGAGGATAGACCTCCATTCCGCCTACACAGATCAGCCGGTGGATATCATCCGCCTGCTCTCAGTCTCTTCTGATGTTCAGTGAGTCACAAGCACACTTCCACCACAACCAGCCACCGGCGTCTAAACTTGCCCCTTAAATTAAAAGAAAAACTATCACAAGGCAAGATTAAACAAAACTCTTTAAGCTTCTTACCCATTTGGAAGGATACCTCCATATCAGACCTCAATTTAAGTGATTATGATTAATCACAATTGTAGCTATTTTTGTACATTATTAGTAGCTTGTGTCACATCAGGCTTTTTTCGTCCCATTGGCGCTTCTTTTATGTATAATTTATATACTTTTCACTGTCGTTTGATATTAGGAAATAAACTCCTCACAACCACTTCATCAAATCAATATCCCAAGGATACCATATGGGTAGTTGGCATGACATGTCAATTAGTGATTGTAGCATTCAAGCTACATTTAAAAATATTTTAATCAACATTTTACAGATATTACATTGTTATCATTTACAATTGTTATACATACCACTTTTTTTATAAGCTCAGATAATTAAAAGTCAGCATGGATTTAGATCAACTGCAAAAATAAACAAATAAATATTTATTTTAATGTCAGTTTAATGTTTACTACATTAACCTAAAATGCACTTTGCTTTATGGCCTACATGCAGTATACAGTCTAACACAAAATATTTAAAAAATGTCAGTTTGTCAATTACCCATATACCATTGGGTTTTATAAAAATAACAAAATTCAGAATCCTTACCAGACATCCGTCCCTTATATTAATATTGAATAGCCCCATCCCACCCCTAAGCACTGCCCCATCTCTGTACATAATGGTGTAGCCTTACCAGCAGATGGTGCCTCCTTCTCTCCTGGGAGAGGAAGATACCACTGAAGGCATATGTGCTCTCTTGGGTACAAATGTGATTCCATTGTATACATGGTGGCTTGGCTGAGCTAATGATGGGCTCAGGAGAGACTATGTCAGCGAGAGTGAACGGTATTGGAAAATGTTTCAATAAAACTTTTTTATATTGTTTTTTTTTTCAGTTCATTTATCAATGGCTGCATTTGGCAGGAACTCCAGTAACTTCCCACTATCTTTCCACAGAAGATGGAACTTAGGAGTCATGTCAGGACATGCTGGGCTTATGGTGGGATTCCTGTAGCTCCCATCTACGGTATCACATGCAACTTTTACAGCCTTCAAGCACCATTTGTCATGGTGTCCCCAACTAGATGTGCATGAACACACAAAGTCAGCTAGCTGGGCTGAAACACTGTCCAGATGTGGTCACTCAAGTCACTCTAAGCTAAACTACTCGGTTTGCCTTTCAGTCATAAGTCAAACAACACTCTATCCTTCCACATAATTCCCTGCACTACATTAAACAGCTCAGCCGCTATTGTAAACCCTAAAGTCAGTGCTATGGAGGATAGTGCTGGATGGAGAGAAGTCCTGTGCAGTCCTCCAATGGAAACAATTTTGAGTGCTTAGTTTGTCCTATGTAGCGCTCAACAAGACAAACATGGCAGTCAAACCATTTATTAACAGCAGGTTTAATGGAGACAGAGGGAATGGGATTGAAACCGGGGTCAAAACCTTTAAAACAATGGTATAGGCCTACTGCAGAGACGCAAGTGAACGTGCCACTGGATGCAGGTAATGAAAGTAACCTTAAAAATTCCACTAAACACACATTGTCCGAAATTTGCCTTTGCCTGTCTTTAGATGATACCATGAGATCAGTTAAAAAGAGTTATTTTGCTCGACAGTGTTTAGATTTTTGTGTCTTATCAAGCCTTTTATTTAAGTTTTTAAATTTTTTTCATGATATCCAGATGAGGTTCATGCAAAAAACATAACCACGGGAAGTTTGCATGATAGGACTAGGTGTTATAATCCCAAAATTAAGCACCATTTAGCCGCACCATAGAACATTTTCTCCTTCGCTGTAAACAAAACACAGCGAGACGCAGCAAGAAGCTAGCGATAAGTTTTTACATAATCCAGTATATTATTTTGAAAATTAATCTAATTTGGGTGTAAATTATGGAGTATCTGACCCCCTAATTGAAGCTTGAGTCCCCATAGAAAGTCAAAACAAAACATTGGGGAATTTATGTATTTAAATGTGATTATAATATTTTTTAAATTATAAATTATTATTATTTTTTTTTTTTAGATCTCTCAGTGACCACAAAAATGAGCTTACGATAGTTTAGTCAAGCTTAGTTAAGTAAGTCAAGATGCATATTTTCTCCTGGCTGCAACAGTCTTGTCTGCTCAAGCCCTTTTTGTAAAGACTGTTATTAGACAAAACATAAAAAATGGTTATTATTTATCCTTTTATTATAGATTGAAATCTCACAGATATATAGCTAAAAGTTAAAATGTTTTGTCTTTTAGTTCAAATATAAAAACCTTTTTAAATAGCAGACCCCCTTGAAAGTTATTTGTATAATTTGCAAACAGAATGTGCCACCTATTTCCCTTTTGATTCAATACATGCAACCAATTATCCATAAATCTTAACAGTTAAAGGGATAGTTTACCCAAAAATTTAAATGTCAAAAATTTTTTGTGGAACATAAGACAAATAAAAAAAAAAAACAGTTTTGAACAGTTTTTTTTTTTTTTTTTACCATACAATACAGCTTACTGTATACAGCTTTAAAACAACACAAGGGGAAATGGTTCTGGGTGAACTACCCCTTTAACAATTCCTATTATAAATACATGCACTGTTCACTGTTCACAAGTTTATATGCCATGGCATGCACATCAAGACCTTAGGTATGCTCTGCGGGCATAGTTACCTCCAGCATGCACAGAATTCTCCTTAATATCAAATCTCCTCTAGCACCATGGAGGGGTCACAAGTAGGGTATTTCGGAGAAAATCTGCTGCAGAAGAAAACTTCCCCAGTGAACAGTTCTGAGCTCCGGTTGAATATTGTTAAATATTTTTGGAGGTAGTAGAGGGGGTTTCAGGGGGTTGAGTCTTTCTTTCTGAGCTTGACAAACCACAGTGCTATCCCTGGCAAACATCACAAAGGTCTAGAAAGATTTGGAATAAACACAAAAGAAAGTGTGCAAGGGGAGGGCTTACCCCCCCCTTACATTCAGGTTGTTTAATGAGATATATATCAGGATGTTAGCAGAGCCTGAGCTAAGTTGAGCTGTGGTTTGCCTTTTGCAAAAAGCTTCTCTAGTAACATTTAAACTGCAAGCAAATCTCTTATGCTAACTTAACTGGAATACATTGCCATCATCAATTAACATTCAAAAAGACATTATGTAAATTACCACCGCATAAATGAACTAATAATGACATTGCAGTGAATGTTTCTATTTGCTTGCACACCATCAAGAATATAAAACACCTCTTTCAATATGAATTAAATATGAATTGTAATTATATCTGTGGTGCTTATTGTTGCAAAACTTGCTGTCATATACTTTTTTTTTTTGTCACTATTAAGTTTGATGACTTTTTGCATTACATGATATAAACATCAGCAGATTTGAAAATGTACTATACAAATTCACTATAAGTTACCTCTATCACAATTTTTTTAAAGAAAAAAAGACATATCCTGGTCTAGTACATACTCCACTAAAATACTTAAAGTAATAATAAAAAAATAAATAAAAAATGTTTTATTTTAGTAGAGTATGTAGTAGTAGATCACAATGTGTAGCACATACTCTACCAAAATACTAAGTATAAATACAAATTATACTTTTAGATGACAGAGCAATTTAAAAACATAAATCCACGACACATTACACCTCTGGTTATTAAGCCTCTATATTGTTTCCAATGGGAACAACATACAGTAGGCTGTCTTCAAGACTTTGCTGTCTGCTGTGTCTGGAAATACGTTAAAACATCCAATTCATTTTGATACTTGTCAGATCCCCAGTTATCGTTGTGATTTATAACTCTATCTCTATCTCTTCAGTTTAAACAGCTGTAAAATAGGGTGAAAAGTAGGTCTTTGCTAACAATAGAAGTACATCTGGAACACATTTGTTGGTCCAAACACACTGCATTATTGGTTACCTCTATGTGAACCCCATTTTTTAAAACTTTGGTCATAGTTTGATGTTGAATATAATGCAGATTTTATGGATTGATGGGATTTGTCTCAATGGATTTTTTTTTCTGACCTTGTCCTTCATCTACCTTCAATGCTAATTTCTACTGCCAAATGACATTTCTCAACATTAGCAGGTTATCACAATAAAAAAAACAACAACAACAACAACAACATGTAGACAGAATAGAAACAACTATTTAATGAGGTTGAGGTTTATTTTGTTTTTCCACTCTAATGATGTACAGGTATTCCTCTGTGCGAGCTGTTAATTCAGGGGAAATTGCTGATGGAAAGAACAGAGGAGCTCATTTCAGTGTGTGAAAAGACTCTTGATTTCCCTGAGGCAGTGTCCAAGATTTTGTCACGCTTCTTTCCACACACAAACAAAGGCTACAACCCCACATTTAGCAAACACTTTTAACCAAAGCGAATTACAGTGCATTCAGGTTATATTCTTTTTTATCAGTATGTGCGTTCCTGGGAATCAAACCCACAACCTTTTGCGCTGCTAACACAATGCTCTACCACTGAGCCACAGGAACATTGTCGCAGGAGTTGTGATGTGAAGCTAAGTTTGTACAAGTGGTAACACTTTACAATAAGGGTACATGAATAATCATGTACTAATGCCTAAATTAATACTTAATTCACCATATACTAATGATTATTAAAGGTGTTAACTAATCATGAACTAATGAAGAGCTATCCTTAACTACGACTGGAGTCATATGGATTCACGCATAATTACATGATTATTCATGTACCCTTATTGTAAAGCGTTACCGTACAAGTGTAATCAAAGACAGGCTAATACATCACAAATCTATATTAGGCTGATGTAATAAAAGTATGTCTATTTGTTATTCACACAACAATTGACTGAAATTAGACAATGATTAGGATCAATGATTAGGAACATCTGCAGTCTTATCTGGAAACATGAAGTAATAATTATAGAATTACTGAAATCCATTTTTCTTTCAGTAGAGGCTCATTGCTTCTTTTTTGTGATGTGCCGTAACATATTTTGGCTGATAGCCATGTGCACTTGGTCAATTAATGAAAGAGTCAGTGTGTCAGTCTATCAATAGCTTTGTCAAAGAATAATGAGTACTTGTTGTGTAAAATGTTTAATACCAGTCTTTAAATTGTGTTAGCCTTTACCACATATGTACTGGCATTATATTGACATCCATATTGCTTTTATTAATTTCTGAGGGGACAGAACTATGGAAAATGCACCCTTGAGTAGGCTACGTAAAAAAAAAAAAAAATGCGTTCCCTATGAGCTTTTGCAAAATAACCAAAATATTAAAAGTGACAATCATAATATGCCAGATGGAGAATAAAATATGAATCAATGTTATCAGTACAAGATGTCAATAATCATATATTTAGGACAGGGTATATGATGAGCAAGACTGAGATACAAGTATAATTGTTTTGCTAAGGCTGGACCTGGTTGACAAATCAGGGGACACTGCCAGATATGATGTGTGCAAAGAGAGATAGTAAGATAGTATTAAACTCCATAGTTTAAATGAAAGTACAGCTAAGGCAATGCATGAGATGGCAGAGAAAGCCTCAAAGACATTCCCCACTTCACGTGTACTGGTCTCCACCTTGCTCCCACGGCTCGACGTCCCACCCTCTGAGATCGATCAGGTCAACGAAGAGGTCCCTCACTCCTGTTCCAGTCTGCCCAACGTGCACTTAGTCCATCACAGCTCTGTAAGACCATGGCGCCTGTATGACGGGCTCCACCTGAATCAGGATGGAGTCAGGATTTTTGCCAAAGCTATCAAAGATGTTGCCCTTGGACGCTTCTCAACAACTGGCTATAAAGGAATAAAAAGAAATGTGAGAATGCAGCCATTCGAGCCATCTGGACCTTCATCTCGCTCAAGACCACCACGAGACCTTCACAGACAACCCAGGACTTCAGGATGGTCTCACAGACAGCAGGAGAGTCAGCTCTACACTGAAGGCCGATCCCAGCAGACACCCAGCTATGCCCAGGTACTGTCACAGCAGACGCCCTCATCATCTGCTCAGGAACTTCCCATTAGTGATATGGGAGAAATTAAACGATAGTTATTTTATTTTATTTTATTTTTATATTTATATTATTTTATTTATGAAAGGTTTTATTTTTGGTTTTGCCTCCAGATAAACAGCAGTATTGCTTAATCGCTGATCATATCAAACTGTTAAATATTAGCTTTTGGAATATTCAGGGTTTGTGCTTTAAAACATTTGGATTAAAAAGCACAAACACAGATTTTTTAAATAGCATCACAAATGTTGACATCCTAATTCTAGCAGAAACATGGTGTAGATCAATGTCCTGCAAGTTACTCTGAAATCATAGTGCCCTCATGGAAACTCAACTCAATACATCGTGGTAGAGATTCTGGAGGTTTAGTCATATGGATAAAAAATGACCTTGCCCCTTTTACATCACCAGTACAGTAAGGCAAAAATCACCTTTGGTTAAAATTGGATAAAAGCCTTGGAATTCTAGATAAAGACCTTTTTATATGTGGAATTTACATTCCTCCATCAGATTCCCCATACTACGATGATGAAGTATTCCACACTTTACAAGAAGAAATTAATCAATATCAAACTCTGGGGAAAATTTTATTATGTGGAGATTTAAATGCTCGAACTGGTTCAGAATTAGACTATATATCAAAGCTCAGTCACCCCTGTCTGATCACAACCAGATCAATCTTTTCATTAAAGGGGAAAACATCAAATCAAGGGAAATTCATAAAAAGCAAATTCATCTACATAAACTCAAAAAAACATATAGATGGACTCGTAGTGCTGCTGAAACATATATTAAATTATTGAAGTCAAATGAAATAGTCAATTCCATAACATTGTTTAACAATTCAAAATATGATAATAATTGGAAAGGAATAAATTTAGCAATTAAACATATTAATGACATTTTTGAACTTATTCGGTTACTCCTAACAGTACATTGACTGAACTGCTAAAAGAGACCGATGATGGGATGTGCACGAGCAGAGCAGCTGGACTGAGTCTCGTCCTGCTGGGACACGGCATCACAGTATGGTAGGGGCGTAACATTTCCGTCACACGCTTGAGGTATTCGGCCAATCACAATGCACTGACTACCACATATAAACACAAAAATAGAGCTAAACAAAAACCCCATGGTGGTTTGACCATGACTGTAAAACAATAAGACAAGAGCGACGATTTATTTCAAATCAAAAACACAAAGATCCAGTCAACTCAGAATTACGCTTAAAGCACTCAGAACTTCTGAAACAATACACAAACACACTGAGACAGAAGAAATTGGATTATCATAACAACACACTTCAGAAGATCGAAAACACAATTGATCAGGGTTAGTTCTGGAACATGTGGAACAGTCTAAACAATACAAAGCCACAAGAACTAGCTATACAAGATAGTCAAATTTGGAAAGATTATTTTGAGAAGCTCTATAACACATCAAACTGACCCTCTGAATAATCCCAACCAATTAAAAGTCCTTGAAAAATTGAATGCTCTTGAATCATGTATCAAAAACAACCAAAATCCACTAGATTATTCAATAACCCAACACGAAAAGAAAAACAGCTCTCCTGAATTTCAGATTGCATTACTCAAACTTTTTAACTTGATTTTGAGTTCAGGCGTTTTTCCTGAGGTCTGGAACACAGGACTCATCTCTCCTATCTTTAAAAGTGGAGACAAAACAGATCCTAATAACTACAGAGGGATCTGTGTGACCAGTAATTTGGGAAAAGTATTTTGCTCTGTAATCAACTCTCGGATTTCATCTTTCTTAAAGCAGCACAATGTCATCAGCAAATCTCAAATTGGCTTCCTCCCTAAACATCGAACCACTGACCATATTCACACACTACACACGTTAATAAATGATCATGTACACCACAAGAAAGATGGAAAAATATTTGCATGCTTCATAGATTTCAAGAAGGCTTTTGACTCCATTTGGCATAATGGACTGTTTTATAAAATCATTCAAAGTGGCATAGGGGGTAAAATATATGACAATTAAAAACATGTATAACCAAAATAAATGTGCAGTAAAAATTGGACAGCAAAGGACAGACTATTTTTCTCAACAGCGAGAAGTGAGACAGGGCTGCTGCCTCAGCCTGACTTTATTTAACATATATATATATCAATGAATTGGCAGATCTACTGAACCAATCAAACAGTCCAGGACTACAATTATTCGACACAGAAGTCAAATTTTTACTGTATGCAGACGACTTGCTAATTCTATCTAAAACACCAGAAGGTCTCCAGAACAACCTTGACATTTTAACTAAATACTGCCATGATTGGGCCTTAGACGTCAACATCCCAAAAACTAAGATTATGATATTTCAGAAAAAACCCAGAAATCTAGAACATAAACATATATTTACTTTAAACAACACCACACTTCAACATGCTTTACAATATAATTATCTTGGTCTGGTTTTAACTCCCACTGGAAATTTCAAATTGGCAATTAAAACATTACTTACAAAACCCCGCAGGGCACTGCACGCCATACGAATGAAATTATTCAAAATAAACATCCCCATCAGAATTTGGACAAAGATTTTGGATAGTGTCATACTGCCTATTGCCCTGTATGGAAGCGAGATCTGGGGCCCAGCAAGTAACTACAGCCATAAGGATTGGCACAAACACCCTTTAGAAGCTCTGCATGTAGAGTTCTGCAGAATGTATGCATCCTTCATGTGCACAGAAACACACCTAATAACGCCTGCAGAGCCGAGTTAGGCCGTCTCCCCCTAAATCTAATCATTAAAAAAACTGTTTTAAAGTTCTGGATCCACTTAAATTCTAGTTTGGAAGATTCTCTTCATTTTAAAGCACTAAAAAGTCATCTTTGTGTAATGGTGTCAGATCTGACTAACAAAGCACTCGATATCACCAACCCTGAAAAACATGGAAGAATAAAAGAAATTATGAATGAAGAGAAGGAGACATACATACAGCATTGGAAAGAACAAACCAAAGACCAAAGTCGTCTCCAATGTTATCTGAAACTCAACAGAGAGTACAGTCTGGCTGACTATCTGGTCTCAGTCAGGAATATAACACACAGACATTTACTGACCAAGTACAGACTGAGTGACCACCAGCTGATAAAAAGATCAGGGACGTGCACAGACATTTTGAGGGGCAGGGGCTCAAGTGGAAAAAAGGGCACTTCTCGCACTTCTCAAAAACTTTTTCTAAACAAAACGTTAAATATATTAGGGGTGTGCAATATTGTATATATCATAATATTTTCTGGGATTTTATCGATAACGATAATTAGATGATATTTTGCTGAGTGTGTTATTGTGCTGATATCTTAGACTCCTAAAGTTTTTGATATTCTGCATATTCTGTGTGGTGATTAGTTCACAGCAGTGATAGAAATTAATCTAATTAATCTTAAGATTGAGAAATGACAAACAACAAGCGATACTCTACACTGCTCAAAACTCGCGTTTTAAGCGTTTTAAT
>NW_015653601.1:27316-35245 GCF_001515625.1 Sinocyclocheilus rhinocerous
AAATTAATCTTTTCCAATAAGTTTAAACTGAGTTTTACCTTTTATGGGCATTTTTACCTTTATAAAGTCATTTTTTCTAAAAGTGTGTATCATCTTTTCAGTCAAATTCTTAAATTGAATCAGTCAATTAGAATAATAAGTCATTTGGGCTGTTACCAGTCCAAAATCAGTACTGACAAAAATTTATCTTTGCAATGCAGAGGAAACACAGAAGCTGCATTAGAAGGGACACTGATGCATTTACACACTGTTTAATGCAGGACATGAATGTATTTAACCTGCAGTTACAAATGCATTAATACTGTTTTGATATTTTAAATATAAAACGTTAAATACTGATATTTGAAATTATTTTTAAAAATGAAAAGATACTTTAAATGTGAAATTAAAACTGCCAGTAGGCGGCAGCAAGTCGCTGTTAATAAGTGAGTCATTGCACTGAACTGAATCATTTAAACAGGTGGTTCAATCAGGAACAAACAGTGTCATGTTGCTCAGCGACGCAAATTGAAATTATATTTTTTGGTGAAATAGAACAAAAACAGTCAATATTGTGTCTAAAACGTAAGTGTCTTAATATTAAATTCTTGCACTAGTCAAATACAGCAGAACATTCCTGAGTTCCAGTCACTCCATGAAAATGACAAATTAAGAATATTACTTGGTGAAGGACCTTTGGTAGCACATCATATTTATAAATGCCACAAATTAAGAGGTAAAGAGTGAACACATCTACATTAGTAGTACCATCAATGTTTATATAATTATATATATGGATGTATTTTACATGTATTTTTAACTATATGAAATGATATCACCATAGAGTGCTTCACTTCTACGGCTCTCTGCATGTCTGTGACGTGATGTGCAGTTGATCAAATGTGCGCTACACTGCTGTGGTGCGGAGGCACGGAGGGAGAAGACATCGGAACTCAACACTCGACAGTCTCAACATTTCCTGACCCGACCTGATATTTTGATTTTTTTATTTGTTTGACAGGGACAGCTGTGCGCAAACACAAACACACACACACGCACACATATATTCATTTATTAAAAACAAAAAAACTCCACAGAAAAAAGGGCACTTTCTCTCGAGGAAGAAAAAGGGCAGGTGCTCAAGCCCCCTTTGATGTCTATGTGTGCACATGCCTGTGGTTACCTAAAGAAGAGCAATTCTGTAATGAATGTAGATCAGGATCAGTTGAGACGGAGGAACACTTCCTCCTCCACTGCGACAAATACACATCCTTAACAGACTCACTGTACAGTCAAATACAGTAGAACATTCCTGAGTTCCAGTCACTCCATGAAAATGACAAATTAAGAATATTACTTGGTGAAGGACCTTTGGTAGCACATCATATTTATAAATGCCACAAATTAAGAGGTAAAGAGTGAACACATCTACATTAGTAGTACCATCAATGTTTATATAATTATATATATGGATGTATTTTACATGTATTTTTGTTTTGTTTGTTTATGGATGTATATTATATGTATTTTTGTTTTGTTTGTTTTTATTCTGCTATGTACAATGCTTTGGCAATATGTACCTAAGTATGTCATGCCAATAAAGCAATATGAATTGACAAATTGAAAATTTAATTGATAAGAGGAGATTCACTGTGACAGCTGTGTCATTTTCTTGCTTTATTACTTCAGTTGATACAAGAAGCAGATAAACCCATCAACTTTTCAACATGTGGAATGACCTGCTTTATTGTAAATTAAGTGATTATCTTAAAACGTGTGAAGTTGTAATGTACGAGAATTCAATATTTCAAGTGTTCAATATTATGCTACAATTCATTTTGAATGAATTTTAAAGCTCAAAGTAGTAAAATGTAAGACAAATACGTGCCAGGCAATTGATCAATTGGTTAATGAGCTTGGAGAGTGGATGACTGGCTAGAGAGCGAGCCTCTCTAGATTGTTCTCTTCAACGGCCATAATAGATTCATACCTTCAAAACGCAAAACACACAGATCTTAAAATAGATAATGTTGAACCTGTGTCCTATTTTTAGATGTATTTGCAAGTTTATTGTAAGTTTGATTTTTTTTAAATTTCACAATGTGCTAAATAGTGCTAAACCACAAAGTGTGTCAATTAGGCACTTTCATTTTTTTTATTGACATGGGAAATAGTAGCAAAAATAAAAGTGCTCTAACAACAGTTATTAGTTTAATACATGAATAAGTGATAAATGACACTGAACATGAATAAATACATAAAGAAATAAAACACAAAATTGATACAATGAAGAATATGCAATCAGGTTCCACTGTATTGGTACCATCATATAGATAGATAGATAGATATTGTTGGCCAAAACTTTGTATGTACTGTACCGCTGGACTTATAATATTATTAACACATTACTTTTTGCAGATCTCAGAGAAACAGTGAAATTCAGACAAAGATACATTAATACCACACACAGTTCATATGAAAGATAAATATTTGGAAGTTAAATCATTTCAAATATTTGGAATTCAGTCATTTTCTGGCTTCCATCATCAACAAATCTGCTCTCAGCAAAGTGTTTGCTCATCCGTTCAGTGTTATTTTTAGTAAGAGGGCTTTGGAATAACTCTTGCCTAGAAATGGAAATTTAAGATCAACACAATGAGAACTTGGCTCTGCAGTTCTATCCCCTGTGGAATGTGTGACTTATACAAGTAGTCCAAAAATAAAAAATGTCTTTAACATCTACCATAACACAAAGGGATCTCCAAATACTAACAGAGGAAACTGGATTTCCTCTGAAGGGATCTGAGATATGCATGATGATCTTTTTCCTGACAGTTTTGTCTATGGTAACTTCACAATTTGTTTTAAGGACTCAAAGCAAATAATGGGCCTGATACACGAGAAGACGCACATGCCATAGTAGATTTGGAAAGTCTCTGTATGTATGTAACAAATGCTAATGCAATTCACAAATCAAACATGTAGCCACCTAGAGTACACATTCAAAAATGGCCATTGAGAATTCTTATAAAGCTCTAACTTGTGTTAACCAGAGTGAGTGAAGATTTCTTTAACACCATTGCCTTAGCATATCAACTATTTCCTAGTTAGCTAATCAAACATGCCATATTTTAAAAAATTGTTCACCAAACATTTTTCACATCCGCAGGTACTGTAACTATTAACTGTTTTATGTCAAAAACAACCTAAACCCATTCAATTTGGAACGATGTGAGGGTGAGTAAATAAAGACACAATAAATGGTAATTGAACATTCACTTCCAAACTCCAGTCCAGTAGACTGGAAGAGCTGTTTTATGTTGGCTAAAATTACTGATCCAGTTCTTCAAAAGTTTTGTTCTGTTTTGTATCTGTGCTTTGAACTTACAAAAAAAGACAGTCCAAAAACAGCTTTTGGGTTTGACAAACACAAACAATGTTAGTGAAATATATGAGCCCAACACAACTGAACCAACTACGGCATGAAAATCCAACCACACAATTATAACACAACATACGGTGAGTGTAAATCAAAAGAACATAAATCTGTTGTGTTGACAAAAAGACCTGTTGACAGTTTTCATATCCTTCATATGATTCTAAGAAAGTCATAAACAGAATAAATTTTCTATTTGTTTTATTATGTTGTTACATAACCTACAGCTTTTATAGAAGGCCTAGTGAACTAAAAGGGAGTAACAGCACACACCCAACTCAAACACACCACATCCTGATGTGAAGAGGTATATCAATCACCTCAAAGTTCTAGGACCTCCTCCATGCTGATATATTACTCACAATAACTTGATCCGTAACATATACATGACTCACTTCTGTCACAATTAGATTAGTACGCAATTTCACATTTTCAACTCACCCCATGTTGAATTCTCAGATGTAATGTCTCCAATGAAAACAGTATCCTTTTTTCTTCTTCCCTTTCCTCGCTCTCCCTCTTTCTCCTCTTCAAACTTTCCCTCTTTAACAGAGGCTTCTAGTAGACTGGCTTTTATTTATGTCCTTTTTTGGGATTGGAGTAGATGGAGAGAGCTTGCAGAACATTACATTACTCCCTTGCTGTTATACCCGAGAAACTTTGCCTGCCCTCTCTCTCTCTCTCTCTCTCTCTCTGTCTGTCTCTGTCTCTCTTTTTCTCTCTCTTTTATGAATCCCACTCCAACTGAGATATCCGAGATATAACCAATCTCACAAGATCAGAGTATGTTTGCATGTATGTTGCCAACCTGCGTTTGAGAAATTCACTGGCATTGATTTAATATGTTTATGTAAAGGCAATGCTGAACTATTGCGGTTTGTGTATGACTCTCTGTTTGTCTTATGCCATTACACACCGGTGAAATATGGCAAGGAAAGGGTTCAAGTTCACTTGTCCTGGACACAAAAACATACCCAGTCATTAAGTGCTCTCAAGGGCGTGAAGCAACTGGGATCCAGCAAGGAACTACTTGCACCAGGCAACTAGACTCTGGGGTACAGCCCTCGTAAACATGTAGGTATAAAAGGCCACAGTCTCTGGAGAGTAGCAGATCTACCTAGCAGGCCTCCTCATTATGAAGAGACGCTATCTGATTTGGACATTGACACTCATTTTCATTCATTTTCTCTGGACTGGTTAAATCCATATGGTAAATCTATAGACTAGGGCTGCCCTCGACTAAAGATTTTTTCTGGCCGACTAGTAGTTGTTCATATTAAGCATTAGTCGACTAATCGCACGTTTATTAATAAACCATTTAAATCATGCTAATGAGCCTTTAATTGCCTACATAGCCTAATAAGCGCTCAAGTGCACGCATAAAGCTTGCCACAGCACACTGGCAGAAGTAATGATGATGAATGTGTCAGGGAAAAACAGTAAGATTAAACTGCATTAACATTTTAATAAACTTTTGATAAACTAGTGTTTTCTATGTTTTCGGCAGGGCCGGCCCGTCGCATAGGCGAAATAGGCAAATGCTAGGGGCGCCGTCCATCCGTAGGGGCGCCCAAATTAGTTAAGTTTTTTTTTAAATAATGTTATTTTAATTAGGGTGCACTATATATAGAAATATAATCGATATCGCATTATAGCTTAATGCCATAGACATATTGCGAAGGTTGCGATTTAATATAAAAATACCAATGCGCTGCAGTTTTCAGAGTGAAGCGGTTAATGTGTTCCGAGTGCAGCCCATGACACGCAGCACTTCACTCTGAAACATTTATTTATTTGCTGGGAAACCACCAAAATAAAAGCAGTTTAATATTTGAATTTGAGCAGAGAAGCACCGATCGACCATCGGCCATAAATCATAATAATAATAATAATAATAATAATAATAATAATAATAATAATAACATTTTGTTTTGTTTTTTATTTCAGAGTCTGTAAACCCAAAGAGGAGAAAATGAAGAGTTCAGATGCAAATGCCTCTAAGTGCCTTCTAAAATTTTCTTCTAAAATTATCATTTTTATCAGGCTCCTATATTTATTTTCAGTTATTTCACTTTAATGGCATAGAAAAGGACATATACATTGCCATTAAAGTAAATAGTAATTACTGTAATTAGTAGTAATAAGTAATTACTGAACCTAAACATATAGGAGCCTGATAAAAATGCTAATTTTTGAAGAAAATTTCAGATGGCACTTAGAGGCTTTTGCATCTGAACTCTTCAAATACATTAGCAGGCAGAGCAAGCTCACTGTTCACAATGCGCGAAGTATGAATGTATCTGAGGGGAACTCACTGTCTTAAGAAAAAATTTAGATGGCATATTCCTTTCATCTTGCCTCTGTATAATGCATTTAGTGTTTACAGCCGTAATCAAGGAAACAATGCATCGCTGCTGTTCCTTAAGCACCACCTGCTGATGGAGAGTGAATTAGCATTTTCGTTCAGCCCATCTGCTGTTTGGCATTTTTTGTGTAGCCTAATTTCACAAAGCTAAAGTCAGACCATTCTGTTTTTGCTTCAGGTTTTGAAATTATACAGTCTAATTTAGATCAAAATATAGGCTAATAAAGCAACTAACCATATTCTTCATGCACTCATATTCTTGTTTTTTGCTTAAGTAAAATACATTAAAGGGGTCATATGATGCGATTTAAATTTTCCCTTTCTCTTTGAAGTGTTACAAGCTCTTGGTGCATAAAGAAGATCTGTAAAGTTGCAAATACTAAAGTCTCAAATCCAAAGAGATATTCTTTATAAAAGTTAAGAGTCAACCACGCCTACCTAAAACAGCTCGTTCTAACACGCCCCCACATGTCTACGTCACGATGTGGGAAGATTTGCATAACGCCGCCCAAATGTTCACGCAAAGAAAGAAGGCGTAACTTTTATTCTCGCTGTAGTATTGTTGCTGCCGCCATGTCGTGAAGACACGTGTGAGTTTGTGTTCTGTGTGTTTCGTTGTGAAAGCGAAACTACTTTGTTTGGCCTTCGAAAAGAAGACGATATCCGCTTCGTCATGCCTAGAGCTGATCCGTGCTGGTAATTAAGATTACAAACAAGTTCTTTAGAAACTAAATATACTGAATTTATATCTATAGATATCAATAGATGCACATAATGATTCACTGATTAACCATTAAGATGAGTTAGATTAAACGATAGACAAATGTTTTAAACTGAATGAGAAGACATGCAAATGAAAAGTTTCATAGTCTCAAAGTTTCATAAAGGCTGTTACTGTGAATGAAACATTTATACAGATTAAACACTTATTTTTTGTAGTGAAAAGGATACTTTGTGATTGTGTGTATTGTACTAAGACAAGTGAAAACATGCTGAAATGTTTGAAAAAAGTGCACATTTGATGATCTGTTGTAATATTAGTACTAAGAGTTTTGAAAATGTAACAGTTGCTTGTGAAAATAGGACCAAAGTGAATAAATAGTCCATGTGACATCAGTGATCCAACTGTAATTTTATGAAGCTAATTAATACTAATTAAAAGTAATTAATACTTTTTGTGTGCAAAGAAAACAAAAATAACGACTGTCTGTGAGCATCGAAAAAAATTTATCAGTTGTGTCAGTCAAAATCCTCTCATTTGAAAAAAATCATAAAAATCTGAATTAGACTTTACAGGATACTGGTGCGGCCCTGAGTTTTATTGTTTCTGATGTGCTGCCTTGTCAGCGCAATCCTATTGCGGTATCAGAGTTTTAGTGAGAATTTGAAATGGGTGTTGTGAATGTATTGTTACATGGTGTATATTTACAGTGAGATCTAGTCATGGCCTGCAAAGGGAGTGACTTTCATGCTTGAAAATGACCTGCTAGGGGTGCTAGATAAGCACAGTGTGTCTTCTCTGGATATTTTGACTGAAACATGTCCAGAGGTGTTTTCAGATAAAAAAAAAAAAGAACCTCTTACTCAGAGAAGTCAACCAAGAACAAAAGCAGAAGGTAACAAGTTTACTACACTTGATCAAACTAATCCAATGGTAATACAAGAACAAATTATTGCAGCCCAGCAGAAAGATCCTACCCTAGTAAATGTTTTACTTCTGTTGCTGACGCTGATGTTGAGGAAAAGGGTGATGTATTTTCTTGGCAATGGCTTTTTGATGCACAAATGGTGCTCATACCATGCAGCAGGAATGGAGTGTTCTAGTACAAATTGTAGTTCCCAGTATATTTTGACAGCAGGTGTTCACATGGTCATCACATGTCTGATCATTCAGGTGTGACAAAGACGACATTGTACAGAGACATTTCTTTTGGCCAGGATTAAAGTAGGATGTTGCAGAGCATTGTTGTACATCACATATGTCAATTGATGGGAAAGCCAAATCAGAAGATCCCTCCAGCTCCCTCATGGCGCTTTTCCACTGCATGGTACAGCATGGTATGGCATGGCTCGGCTCGCTTTTGGGGGGTTTTCCACTGTGTACAGTACCTGGTACTTTATGGTCCTCTTGGGCGGTCCTTGGCCCTTC
>NW_015653601.1:35348-47674 GCF_001515625.1 Sinocyclocheilus rhinocerous
CACCTTTTTTTAAACAACAAAATAATGGCTGTTTCATGGTGTTGCGGCAGTAGAGGCGGTGCAACTATAACGACATGTCTATAATCCACGCCCACTCTAAAGCAGTACTAAACTGCAGTGGAAACGCAAGCCGAGCCGAGCCGAGTCGTGCCATGCAGTGGAAAAGCGCCAATAAAGGCCCCGATGTACTCAAAACAAAGTTCTTTTTTGTTCTTCGTTTAGGGGTAAAACGAAGTTCGAAATACGTGAGAAGCGGTATATTATCTCGAATATCCCGACGCCGCCCACTCTGATGAAAGCAACATTTAAATACATATGTAAATATGTGCTGCACCCTTTCCTCTCAGTAACAAAACACAACAAACACAAACAAAAATGGAGAGAACAGCTAGCATTTTTTATAAAAAGCATCTGTTCAAAGCAGCAAGGGAATGTTTGCACGAGCTCTGCAAATTAGCACTCCCGTGAAGTCACGTCATGTGTATTTACATGGCACTTTATTGCTTAAAAGCAATCAGCAGTATTAAACACGAAAAACCGTGTCAGTTCATTTCATCAAAAGCAAAACTTAATTTGCTACTATAAAGCGGCTCTCCACTGTTCAGTTTTTACCCGCGAAAATCTCACCTCCAGGGACTCAACAGACGAAATGAACCCAGAAAAGAGTTCAGCGTGAAAGAAGGCGGAGCCTCGGCGCACACCTCCTATGACGTAATCATCACAGACCAATGGTAATACAAAGGTGTTCTGCAGCCGGAACAAATTTTTCTGGAAAGTTCGCTTTGGCATGCCGTTTCGAACTCCCAAAACGAACACAAAACAAACTTTGTTTTGGCCGGATTTTGTTCAAAATTACGTCACATCAGTTCGTTCTTCGATTTCGCTTGAAGTATATTGGGCCTTAATGCACTTTCCTGTAGTTGCGAGCCATTTGAACATATGTTGATACGTTGATTGTGTACTAAAGTAAGTAACAAGAACTAAAGTAGGTAACCAATTTCTTCTTACTATTATGTTCGCTGCTATGTATTTTCCTGAAGCCACCCCACTTTGAGTGCTTTGAATGCCCCTTTGCCATTTCTCATAGACATTCCAGTACATGCAATCCGAAAAGTCAGGGTGCATTCGAAAGGTTTCATCAGATGTTAAAGTCAGTGTTAAATACTGAAATACTACATGGGCTGTTTTGTCTTTGTAGAAACACAAGCAAGACACATGCAACTCAGGAACACACTTTATTTCAAACTGTTTTTTTCTCCCCGTGCAGCCCCTTAGGTTACTCAACATCCCACTAGTGCCACCCACAGGACAGTTGTTGACACTACATGGACACAAAAAAAAATTGTGCAAAAAAATTGTGATGAAGGTGTAAAATTAGTTCCCTTTCAGTAGATCACGTCGACGTTGTGTCGAAGTTCCGATACTAGGGGTCGCACTTGGGAGCCCAGACACCTCTGACACGATTGAGGAAAGGCCAATGAAATTGGCGAGCAAAATTAGCATAGCTGGCCATGCCCCGGATATCCGGGAATAAATAGGCCAGCGTGGCATTTGCTCACTCGTTCTGTTCTTCTGAGCCGATGCAACATCTCTCTGGGATTCACCTCTCAATTTCCTTGTTGTTGGATCTATGGCAGAAGTGGCAGTTTCTCCCTTGCCCATACAAAGATACGTGTAGTGAGAGTACCCCTGGGTGCTTCAACGGCAATCTTTGAGAGCTTCACGGTTGGATATGTGTGTGTTTACAACATGCCTTTCCATCTGTTTTCTTCTGGTTGCGATTTGTACATCTCACACAATCAAAAAACACAATCGCTGTGCTCAGTGTTTGTGCCGCACCCATGCTGAAGCAGCTTTTGTGGATGGTTCAGGCCCCAAGTGCAATGTGCCGACAGCCATGTCCTCACAAGGCTCGTGTTCTTTTTTAAAAAGACCGTGAGTCACCTCAGCTGCTTCCCATCCTGGCCATTCTACTTCTGGGTACGAGGCCATGATGATGTGCACTGAAGGAAAGCAAGGAGATGTTGCGGGAGCGGTTCCGCCGGATGAATTCCTCCAACCGTTCGAGAGCCCGCCTCAGTGCAGGTTTGATCTCTCATTCGGGACTTGAGATGAGGATGAGTTGTCTCTCGCAGCATCGGAGGGTGGGTCTAACCAATAGGAAGTGGATGACTCGACTAAACCATCACTTCCAGGTGCTGTGCGTTGGTCTGAGCCTGATGTTGAGATGGTAGCCGTGCTTACATGGGCAGCAGAGAGCATCAGGCTTGAGTGGATTCTTCCACTCTGTCTGAGTACTCTCACTTGAATAATTGGTTCTTAGAGACCGAGCTTGACACTCAGCCGCACTCCACCCCAGTTCCTTTCTTCCCCGACATGCACGAGGAGCTGATGAAATCATGGAAGGCACCTTTCTGCCATAACACAATACATTGGTTCCTCCGCTCTCACCACCCTTGACAGCGGTCTAGTGAGGGAATACATGGGGGTCCCCCAGGTGGAGTGAGCGATTGTGGTGCAAGAAACACAGCCACCTGGAGTGGCCATTCATGACTCCCGTCCAGAGCATATAATGGCGCTTTTCCACTGCGTGGTACGACTCGGCTTGGTACGGCTCAGTACGGCACGGCACGGTTCGGCTCGGCACGGTTTGCGTTTCCACTGCAGTTCAGTACCGCTTTAGAGTGGGCGGGATTATTCACATGTCGTTATAGTCGCGCCGCCTCTACTACCACGACTCCTAAAAAAAACTTTGTGTCGCAAGTTCAGTGACGCAGGTAGTGACGATTCTCTCCGGCCAATCCGTGATCAGCAGGGTTTACACGTCACGTTTTGGTAACGGTACGGTTCACTTGGAACCCCAACCGAAGTGGTACTAAAAAAAGTACCAGGTACCAGGTACTGTACCCAGTGGAAAACCCCCCAAAAGTGAACCGTACCGAGCCGTACCGTGCCGTACCATGCAGTGGAAAAGCGCCATAAGTTACCTGGTCCCTTGTGGTGAGAGCTTATACTGCTACTGGACAAGCTGTGTCTGCTCTGCATACTATGGCTGACCTGCAGGTGTTCAGGCCAGGGTCTGCACAAGGGTGGTCCCAACCCAGTGTATGCAGGAACAGCGTTCAGCGACTGACTGTGTCCTCTGGGTTACGAAGGTCACGGCGCAGGTTCTGGGAAGGGCGTTGTCCACATTAGTGGTCCAGGAGTACCACCTGTGGTTCAGTCTGGCAGAGATGCGGGATGCTGAGAAAGTGCGCTTTCTCGACACCCCCATTTCTCAGGTTGGTCTCTTGGCGACACAGTTGAAGAAATTGCGCAGCAATTCTCCACAGTAACAAAACGGAGGGCTACCTCAGCGTGGGTCAGATTGTACTCCTGCACCCCCGAAACAGCAGACTCTGTCAAAGTCTTCGCTAAATCAAGAGACGTTGATTGAAGCATGTCTATGAGGAACTGTGCTTCCCCAAGGACTTTTGTAAAGATCACAAGTGTTCCGAATTAGGTAAGATCCAGTTGGGCAAGTAAACCCCGTGCCTCCACAGGGCATTCTCCACTGTTCTCCACATCAATATCATGCAGCACACGCAATACAGCGGGCAGTCTGTCTTTAATGTTTTTGCAAGCCTGGTACTGACATGCCCATCTGGTGTCACTGAGCCTTTGTAGCTCTCTTGGGGTACCTTGTTATATTTCCTTTTGCACAGAGAGCCATTTCTGGTGCACATAGGAGCCTGACATGTACACATACAATTTCTGTAGTACATTTACATTTAGTCATTTAGCAGACTCTTTTATCCAAAGCGACTTACAAATGAGGACAATGGAAGCAATCAAAATCAACAAGAGAGCAATGATATGCAAGTGCTATAACAAGTCTCAGTTAGTTTAACGCAGTACCAGCTTAACGCAAGTTTTGTTTTTGTTTTTTTGTTTTTTTTTATTATATAATAAATAAAAAGAAAACATAGAGCAGAAAAAGAATAGAGCAAGCTAGTGTTAGAGGCATGTTTTGCTTTTGTTAGTTGTATAGTAAATAAAAAAAAATAAAAAAAAGCTCCTCTAATCTTTTTGTATTCTATCTATTTGTTTTCTTTTTAAGAAAGCCTTTTTTTGGTCACCCTGCATGGTTCGAGGTAATAACTTCAAATGAGGCTGTGTTGGTCCTGCTGCCCGAAACTGTGAAATGTCTGCAGTAAATATATGGTCTTCTTATAGCAATGACTAGCCTTCCAGGGATCCTCAATCAATTTAAACAATTAGTAATAATGGAAATAATTAGTTAAAGCTGTGCAGAGTGTCCAATTTGTCAATTAAATCAATCTAGAATACATTCAGTTGTTTCTGCATATTAATTTAGAATGAAAGTAAGCTACATAACTATAGACCCTCCAAAAATATGTAGGCAACTGGTAATTTTTTAAGGTTTTCAGAATTGCATTAAAATACATATGCTCATCATTAACACCTATTTAGACAATACCCTCTAGAAATTTGTCAAAGTAAAAAAGCATACCATGTGGTTCTGGCAGAATGCGATCTGTGGAGATGTTGGTATGTACCACCTGAGCTTTGTCACTACCCCCTGCTATGCCTGACAATTTGACTGACTATCTTCTGACTATAATCTAAGTATTAAACTTACTGATGCACCAACAAGTAACGTGTCACTGGACGATTTCCAGAAGATTCTGTGCATACTGTCATTTGGTGCAATCTTGCATCTCAGTAATCGTCTGTATTAAAAATGTGGTCACTGTCGCAAAATAAACCACATCATACTGATACAAAGCACTCCAAATCACAATGTTGTTTCAGCGGCGCTGCACTTCTTTGATTTGTGAACTCCAGCAGAATCTAGAAACTGATTGGCCGTAAAACGATCCAATTGCAAGACAGAGGCAGGTCTATGTGGTGACCAGGGGTGGCACCGGCCCCCCATGACCTCCAATTGGCCACCCCTGGTCACCACATAGACCTGCCCCTGCATCTTTTACTGTGGAGCTAGCAGAGACTCAGGCCTCTGCGCAACATTCGCATTCCAGGCGACCTCAGTTGTGTAGCGGTCTCCCTCTCACAGCAGGTCACACTCCGGGATTAGTGGAGGCTTCACACCCAGCCGGTCCAGCTGTTTTGGAGTCGATTCGGTCAGGCGCAGATAGATCTGTTGACCTCACGACTATCCACTCATTTCCCACTGTGGGTTCCCTGACCAAGGCCCCCTCAGCAGGGACACACTGGCACAAAGCTGCCAGCTGATCCTCGGAGATGTGACATCGGATCTGTGCTATCCTTCCTCCCAAGAGGACCTGGACAGGTGCCCGTTTGCATCTACATTCAAGATGTACGTGGCCACAACACTGCAGATTGCAGATCAGAAGCACAATCTGGTTTTCAGATTCCTAGCAGGTGCCCAGAGGTTGAATCCTCCATGGCTGTGCCTCCTTCCCTGTTAGGATCTCTCAGCGGTCCTTCAGACCTTACAGAGAGATCTGTTTGAGTCCCTTCAGTCAGTTGGACTTAGTGCCCTCTCTATCAAGACGGCCTTCCTGTCTGTGCTCACTTTTATCAAGAAGGGTGGGGGATCTCCAAGCCCTCTCCGTTTATGAATCACACCTAGAATTAGGGCCTGCAGACTCTCACGTTGTCCTGAGACCCTGGCCTGGATATGTGCCAAAGGTTTCCACCACTCCTTTAGAGATCAGGTGGTAACCTTGCAAGCTATCCCCCCACAGGAGGGGGGACCCTGATCTGTCTCTGTTGTGCCTGGTGCGAACCCTACGCATTTATTTGAAACGCACGCAGAGTTTCACACTGTCTGAACATCTCTTTGTCTGCTTTGGAGGTCAGCAGAAGGGGAATGCCGTCTCGAAACAAAGGATCTCCCACTGGATTGTGGTTGCGATCTTTGCGGCCTATCAGGCCAGACGCTTACCAAGCCCACTGGTAGTGATGGCACACTCAACCAGGGGCATGGCTGCTTCGTCAGCTTTAGCAAATGGTGCCTCATTAGCAGAGGTGCCTCATTATTTGTAGAGCTGCAGGTTAGGCTTCACCTAATACATTTGCCAGATTCTACAATCTGTGAATGGAACCAGTTTCATCTAGAGTTTTGAGCACTAGCTCTTAAACTCAGATGGCTGGTAGAGTGTAGAGCTTGCATTTAGCGCCTTCCCCTCTTTGAGGTGGTAATGTGCGCTTATTGAGTCCAGTTCAGTTCTTTATCATGAACCCTGGACTACCCCTTCCATCACTCAAGCACTCCCTTACGTAGCTGAGTTTAGCATAGGAACTTGCTACAAGAATCCATTACGAGTTAGTATCCCTCGAGTGAACTCTCATAATGGATTAGCTCCATATGTTGTGGCTCTCTTTGATGGCCCCATATGTGTTTTTGTCCACTGCTCTGTTCCGAATAGGATTCAGTGTTTCCCCTAGACAGATAGTTGGTCTGTTACTTGTTTCCGTGCTTGGTAGTTGTAAATTTACCACATAAATTTTCCCTATATAGTATTCCTTTTTAGTGAGTCCATAGGATGTATCTCCACGTCACCTTCCCTTCGGGTAGGATGTGGTCTCCGTAGTGTTCTTTCCCCACTTGGGGAAATGAAAGCTTCCCCAATGTTAACAACCAGGACCTCTCAATTGTCATTTTTCTTGTTTTTCTCAGAAAGAGAAAAGGCTCTGGCTGGAGGTGACCTCTGCCTTATATGGCGGCTCTCCCAGATGTTGGAGACCGAGTTCTTAAGCCTTGGGTGTTGGAATGTTCTGAGGACAAGAGGTGCATTTGTTCGTGGCACGCTGGGCTTATCAACGTCTGCACCCCCATGGACTCGTAACACAGTTCAGCAGCTGTGGCGTTTAGTATTGGGACCCCTAGTGTTGGAACTTCGCCACAATGTTGAATTGACCGACTGAAAGGGACCTTCTCGGTTACGTATGGTAACCTGCGTTCCCTGATGGAGGGAACGGAGACGTTGTGTCCCTTATGCCACAACTCTGAACTGCTTCTGAGTGGGTTGAGACACCAACCCACTGACTCCTCAGAACAAAACGAGTGAGCAAATGCCACGCTGGCCTATTTATACCAGGCTGTCCAGGGCGTGGCCTGCTATGCAAATTTTGCATGCCAATTTCATTGGCCTTTTCTCAATGATGTCAGAGGTGTCTGGGCTCCCAAGTGCAACCCCTAGTGTCAGAACTTCGACACAATGTCTCCATTCCCTCCATCAGGGAACGAGGTTACCATACGTAACTGAGAAGTTTTATTTTCCATACAGGAAATAGTTCAAGAATCTCTTTGTTTTAGTCTAGCTGAGTTTGTTTTTTAATATGCTGTAAGGGGACCCTTTCAAAAAAATGCTGAAAGTAAATATGTTAAACACAGAGTTGAGTCCCAAATGTAATGTGTTGGATTCAGTGAACTTCTGCATGATGCTTGTTCTTGCTTGAGGGAATCTCTTGCAGTCGTAGAGGGGCATGGAGAAACGATATGATGTGAAAATGCTTTCTGTTCTGGGCTGCATTTCCCAAAAGCTTTGTAAGATTCATTGTCACCAACAGTTTATACAATCAACTTATCTCACAATGCTTTTGAGAAACGCAGCCCTGGTTCAATTTTCTGGTCCCTATCAAGTGGTAAAAGGGATACATTTATATGAAATCAAATTCATGAAATCAAATCTGTAATTTTTTTATTTTATTTATATTTCTGTAATTTACGTTAGTCTACAGAATTATTTTCAGTCATTTAAGTATATATTGGAGATCAAAATTAGAACAACCTACAATTTCCTAAATGTCAAGGTCACTGCTTAGTCCTGTTTGAAGTTATCCTAACAGTAGTAGAAGGGCAGTTTTTTATGCATATTTCATAAATTAATTGTAGTCTGAAGCACAGTAATAAGGTGGAGGAGGAAGTTTCATGGTTTGGGGGATGTTTTCTGCAGCAGGAGTTGGGTCTCTTATACAGATACATGGCAGGGTGAATGCAAATGTTTATCAGAAACTCCTTCAGCAACATGCAGTTCTTTCCCTCCAAGCATCTCCCAATCATTGTGCAATTTTTATGCAGGAGAATGCCCCCTGTCACACAGCAAAACAAAGCAGTTCCTTGAAGCTGAAAACACTGAAATAATTAAATGGCCGACCCAGAGTCCCGATCTAAACCATATTGAAAGTCTCTGGAAAATACTTGGCAACAAAGTTAAGGCTAAGAAACTCACTACAGTAACCGAACTATGGAAGAGACTGGAATAAGAGTGGGCCAAGGTCACAGCAGCGCAGTGTGAGAAACTAGTGATGTCCAGCGGCTGCAGATGTGCTGAAGTCATTCAAAGCAAGAGCCTATACACTTCCTACTAATTTCTGACAACTGTAACCCTCCAAAATTTTTGTTGTAATCTTCTTTCGTGCTAGTGGTTACTGTTCTCTAATTTTGATCCCTGTGTTTTCCACAAAATAAAGGTTTTTGATGAAATGCCTTGGTTATTTTGCCATGTTAGTGGATCAATGGTATACCTACAGCTAATATTCCTTCAAATTTTGAGCGATGAAGATTAACAATATTTAAAGTATTTATAGATTGTTCTCTAATTTTGACCTCCACTGTATACCTTTATATTGAAAAGGTTTTTAAATATCATAACAATTATAAAATTCTGTCAAGTGTGTTTAGACTTTTGATCATTAGAGTAGCTGCTGCTTGTCAGTAACCAGTTTAAAATGCTCAATTTTAACACTAAAACCATGTCTAACAGGGAAATGATCCACCACATCCTGTATGGGTACGTCATAGTGATAGATAAGAGCTATGAAGTTAAAACATTTCTCATTTTACAGTTTTAAATCTAACAGCATTAAAAGAAAGAGCAATCATACCAATTTTGGTACTTCAAGCAGGAGACAACACCACTGATACTTATAAAAGTTATCAGAAGAATTGTTTGCCACGTCTCATCTTGTTGATGTGAGTACTTATCTATCTTCACTAAACTATAAACCCTGTAAGACGTATAGTTTAAACTAAGGGTTACTTTATTACTCAACTTTATTTTTAAATTGAATGAAATGTACTTTATACATATGCACATAATAATAATAATAATAATAATCATAATAATAATAATAATTCTAAATTCATGTGTCTTAAATAAAAATATATAAATGAATAATGACAAAATTATTATTATTAAAATATTATCAAAACATTAGCCATCAATTATCCTTCATTAAATTAATATATATATATTTTTTTAAATATATCTATTTAAATGTACAATGTTTATTTAATATTTTAACTGAAGCAGCTATAAAAGATTTCCTAAAACAATTATAACGGCACAATGTTAACCTGTAAAACGGGCTCCTACATTCTACATAGTATTCTATTGCTTTATCCCCATTATCTTCTTAGCCATTTGGACCAGATGAGCAAGCTTTGATTTTACTTGCATTGTAAGTTTACCAACCATACAGTTAGTCCATATTATCAGTGGAGTCGCTAAGTTTTCTGGGGCCCCTATTTGGGGTTCGTCATGAATAAACATTGAGTAGTTCCTGGGTTTAAAAATCACCTCAGCTCTCTTTTATAATGAGGTTGTTGAAAGTTATTGAGATCACTTCTTGAGCACTTTTTTTATTGTTAATGCTCTTTTTATGCAATATGAGAAATTGAACAAGTAAGTATATGACCAGAAACAATTGTTTTGTTGTTTGGAGTTTGCTGGTCTCACTACTGCTTCGGACAGTGACTGAGTTCTTGTGTCCTCTGGTGGAAGAAATTGGAATGACATGTACGTCAATACTGATTTCATCACTGATATCATTTAGATTAAAGGACTGTTATTATTTAGTAAAGTGGATGCAACAAATGTACTATTATGAGCACCTGCCACTAGACAGACAGCAAAATAACAAAAAAGAAAAAAAAGATTTTTTGTTAATGAGCTAAAGCAACATGATTTTTAAAACATTTTGTCACAGCTTTTTTTGTGTTCATTCCATCTAATATATTTAAAACTGAAATTTACATAATTAATTTGTGTTAAAATTACATGAATCATTTTTGTTGACATAACTCGGTGTTGGATCTGTAGTTCCCAGCATGTTTTGCAAGGGACTGCATTAAGAGAGTAAATTCAGGGATTAAGTGTTATTTTGTGTATTTTACAGTAAAAGCCATGTTGGTGTTTAATGTTCATTTATGTTGAACATATGAAGGAGTTTCTGTAATGTATTTGAATTTTGTGGTTTTACTGTAAAAAAAAAAAAAATTGTTTCACCTAAATCAAACCAAGTGCAAATTACTGTATTATTCTCTATATAACATAAGGCTAGTTTTGGGGAATATTCCTTTGGTACTTTTTATATAGGATAATGCATCAACTTAAATCAATTATCAAACTACAAGACCATTTATTCTGCCTACAAGAATGATTATTCAAAATTATTATGCAATAATACTATGATTATGCAAGATCATTTATTCCACCACCCACTGATTCTGCAAATCAGTAAAAAAGTGCTCAGAATTATATACAGTTTTTTTTTACATGTTTAGATCAAACAGTCTTGGGAGTTTGGATTTAAATGAATGCAATATTCTACATAAAAAGTACCAAAGAGAAACCCCCACAAAACAAGCCTTGTGCTATATAGGGAATAATATTAATTAATTTGCATAATATAAATAAGTAATTTGCATGTTATTTCAAATGTTTAGATTAAACAATCTTGGTGTTTAATGGATTTAGATGTATGCAATATTCTATATAAAACCACTGTGCTATGAAGGGAATAATATTCTGTGTTACAGTATATGCTGTGTGTTTGGCATGTTTAGAACAAACAGTCTTAGAGTTTAATGGATTTAAATTGTTGCAATATTCTTATATAAAAAAGTGCCAAAGGAATAATTCCAAAAGCAAATCTTGTGCCATATTTTTAGTAATTTGCACCTGGTCTGACACCTTTAGGTCAAACGGTTTTGTCAGTTTTATTAAATTGAATGGATACAATGTTCTAATACATAATATAATACAGTACCTAAGGAATAATCCCAAAAACAGGCCATGATGTTCTGAGTAATTTGCAGTTGGATTGAGATTTTAGGTCAAATGATCTTGGAGTTTAATGGGTTTAATAAATGTAAAAAAAAAATAATAATAATAATAATAATAACAACAATAATAACAAAGAAAATAGTAACAAAGAAAATATTTAATTTCAGTGATGTTCATGTAATGAGAAATAATCTGTCCAGTATTGCTTATTAGACATTTGTTTTTAACAGTGATGAAAAAATTTAATCAGAACAGTACTAAATAAATTATTGGGGGGAAACAACATGCAATTTGTATCCCTCTTATTTTATTAAAATTATCAATTTGCAGATGTAACTGTCTAGTGTATGATTCTGCCTGTTTGCCTGATTTACGTTTGACTGGATTATCTCCTTTGTTTTGGTAGCCTGATTGGACTGATGTTTGTGTTTTGACCTATTGCCTGCTTGCTCACCTTTGCCTTTTGGATTACCCCTGTGTATGTTGACGGATTGGACTGCTACTCTGGTTTTGACACTCTGCCTGCCTTCATGTTTCTGTTTATTAGGTCTGCTGTTAATAAACTTCTGCATATTGATCCTAACTCGGCTTTAGCGTCCTCGTTACAGTAGATTCTGTAGGGATGTAAACTTTTGATGACAACTGCAGATTGAACATGCATAATAATGTTACGTTTAAATTAATTTTCCTAAATTAATTTGCCTTAGACCTATTTGTAAAATTATGCAGCAGTTTCCTCTTCAGGAACTCGAGCTGCGTCGGAGGACGCTTCGGGAAGAAAATGGCTGAGCCGCAGAAAAGTAAACTAGATGAGCGTTTTCTGCTTGTTAAGCCACCACCTCCGCGCCGGAGCCTGACTTTTTTCCCCGACCTCCACACTGAGGTGTCGAAGTCGTGGGGAAGACCGTTCTCGGCCCGCCTCTTTATTCCCGCCTCCGATTATTATGGCAACCGGGTACCGGCTCCTCATACCGGGACGTACAGAAACAGAGCGTGGCCTCACGTACTCCCCCGTGTCGAGACACTGGGTCGAGGTGACGCTCTAGGTCGGGGGCCTCGAAGTCTAAGCCGGATCTGCGGACCGTACTTAAGACTAAGAGGTCCTTGGCCAAAAAGTCCTGACGCCACTGGCTCAGGACTCATGAGGGCAGTCCCCTCTGGGGTGCAGCGGGTTACACCGCATTACACGGTGTCCGTCTCGCCTCAGTGCCCTCAGGAGATCGGTCTGCTAACCCTGCCGGAGTTACAGGGCACAGCGGTCTCCCG
>NW_015653601.1:47807-49180 GCF_001515625.1 Sinocyclocheilus rhinocerous
GGTTCTCGGACCTGATTTCTCTCCTCGACGGCGCTCCATGGGAGATTCCCGTCAGGAGAGATCTCCTCTCACAGGCGGAGGGTACGATCATGCACCCCCGCCCGGAGCTGTGGAAGTTGTTGGTGTGGCCCCTGAGGGGGCACAACTCATAGCTGCCGGTCTCTCAACCGAGGTTGTTGAGACCAACCTCCAATCCAGAGCTCCCTCAACGAGGAAACTGTACGCCCTAAAGTGGAAACCTTTCACTTCTTGGTGCGGAGACCGCCAGCTCGACCCAGTTAACTGCCCGGTTGGTACAGTGCTGGAGTTCCTGCAGGCCCAGCGGTGCGCTGAGGCTGAGGCCTCCGGTACGATCTCGGGTCCCCAAGTGGGACCTGGCTGTGGTGCTAGAGGCTCTCTGTAGGCCTCCCTTCGAGCCTATTGAGGAGATCTCTGATCGCCACCTTACTATCAAAACTACCTTCCTTCTGGCGATATCTTCTCTCAAGAGAGTTGGGGATCTGCAGGCCCTTTCAGTGGCCCCGTCTTATCTTGACTTTGCGCCCGGTCTGGCCAAAGCGTTTCTGTTCCCTCGAGCGGGGTATGTTCCTAAGGTCCCCCCCCCTACACCACGGCCTGTCGTACTCCAGGCCCAGATCGTGACGTAGACATGTGGGGGCGTGTTAGAACGAGCCGGTTTAGGTAGGTGTGGTTAACTCTTAACTTTTATAAAGAATATCTCTTTGGATTTGAGACTTTAGTCTTTGCAACTTTACAGATCTTCTTTATGCACCAAGAGCTTGTAACACTCCAAAGAGAAAGGAAAAATTGAAATTGCATCATATGACCCCTTTAAAAGTGTGTTATGTCATCAAGATTACTTGTCAAACAAATAAATGAACTAGCTTATGTGTAGAGATTGCAGAATAATATATGACCTAGCAAAATTATTTCTAATAATCCTGAAAATAGGTTAAGATAAATGTTAAAATGTGCCCCCTAAAAGCACAAGAACAGCCACTGCCTTTAGGCCTTCAAATTACAGGGCATTTCTTTTCGGTTACGAAACGTCTCGGTTACGTATGTAACCCTCGTTCCCTGAAGGAGGGAACGGAGACGTCACGTTGGTGACCAACGAATTGGGATCTCGCTTAGAGAGACCAATCCACTTTGAGTGTAAACTAAACGGGCATGCGATGATTGTATCCAGCTGCCGCTGATCACAGCGTGAGCATAAAAAGGCAGCGAACCTGGGGCACATAGCTGGGCCGAGGCCTCAGGATTACCTGGGAGTCGGCCGACCCAAACTCTAGGCACGAATCGCCAACCGAAAATGCGTGCAGGTCCCCTACCCTCTTGATGGAGGCCAGTGCAAGCAGGAGCAGAGTTTTCAA
>NW_015653601.1:49980-53640 GCF_001515625.1 Sinocyclocheilus rhinocerous
AAAGTAGGCTTGCCGCGATAGACGGTGTTGACGGTGATACCGGTGTTAAGCCACAACACTGGTTATGTCACTTGCCCACCGCGGCACCGACCCCCACCGTCATTTAGATTTTTTATTGTAATAAAAATCATTTAGTTCAGTAAAAGAACAGACACTACAATTAAAAACTGAATGCGGATGCTCAATGCAGCGTGCCGAACGACAGTCGCATCACAGATCAGATTTCATTTATCCAGTGAGGAGAGTGAGTCGAGCTCACTGACAAGAAGACTGGGGTGAGACCACTGATCTGTAATAGATATATAGATCAGTGGGTGAGACAGACAAGACGATGGCGGATGATTTAGTTTTGAAACGAAATGCAAAAGCGCCTTTTTGGCAGTATTTTGGATTTTGAAAAGCCTGTTGACTTTTGTCGTAACTTTATGTAAGTTATTTGTTATTTTATATTAGGCATAGCCTGCCCTATATAGCATGGTGTATTTTTATTCGTTTTGTTAATTAAAAAGTTTTATTAAAAGTTAATAAAAATGTTTTATATATAGGCTAAAGTGAGTTTGACGTTGTATTTTGTTGTTGCATTCAAGCAATTGATCCTCATGCACCTCCGGGAAGAAAGGCACTGAGGCGGGGCCACCCCGAGAAACCAGTCGTCCAACCTCGAGGGCCCGGGACGCGATGGAGGTTTCCACTCGAGCCCTACCCTCTCGGCAGCCCGGGAGAGCATAGCCGACATCTTTGGATCCAATTCAGGCCTTGCCACCATCCCGGAGGGCGGCAGCGCAGCCGAATTTTCCTCTCCAGAGAAATGCTCTATTACGTGCTGAGACGCACAGGGGAAACGGCCGTTTGCAGCATGACAGAGGGTAGTGCAGCCTGAAGTGAGCAACCCACTCGACACAGGAACGACCACCGCTGAAGCGCCGTCCGCCAACTATTGCTTTACCTTCAACAAAATTGAAAATTATTATGTTATTAAATCTGCCATGTTATATTGCAATTGCAATTAAAATGCAATATTGTAAAATGTGAAAGTTTTGTACATTTACTCAATTCATAACATAATTTTTTTTTTCTTTGTAATTACAATTAATTTCAGTCATTAAAGAATATACATTCAGATAAAACAAATTCTGTCAGGTGTGTCCAGACCTTTGACCAGTAGTGCATTTGCTGCTTGAAAGTAACCAGTTGAAAACTGACACTTTTAACACTTCTAAAACCATGTCTAAAAGGGAAACGATGCAGCACATCATGTATGGGTACGACACAGTGATATATAGGAGCCATCAGTAAAAACATGAGTATTTCTTGATTCTTATCTCATTTTTTTCAATTTTAAGTTTACAGCAGTATATAGACAGTACAGTCAAAACATTATTGTACTTTAAGCAGTATATAACACAACTGATACTCCTGATATTATCAGAATAGTTGCTTATCTTATACTTGGCATATACTTATATTCGTGTATTTGCAGCTTTCACAAAACAAATTTATTGTTAAAGTGGCTTGTGCTTATATGTCTCTTTAGGGCTTTTCTCACCAACACTGGGTCATTCTGAATCTGCAATCAAAATGCTTATTTTTTTCCAGGGCTTGACATTAACTTTTTTGCTCACCAGTCACTGTGGCTAGTGGTTTTTGAAAGTTACTAGCCATGCAGCAGTTTGTTGTTGGGAAATTATGTTTTATATGATTAAAGTTGACTATGGTGTGCCAATATTTACTTGAGCAAGATTTAAAACACTTTTAAATGTAAATGACCGCTGTACACAACCAAATCAAGACCACACAAAATGCTCCTTTTTATAGAAATATGCAGTCTCTGGTGTTGTTCAGTCATTTTAGACCGGAAAATAAATGTTTTGAAATTTTAAAAATCGGAATGGTATGAAACTCTATGACTTTTATGGCAGTTGCTATGTAGCAAAAATAAATAAATAATAATAATTTGAAAATGATATATGGTCGTAAAAAATAGTCACACTTGTGTTTGTCAATTGGAAATGAATGGGAAATACGCAAAAATACAAAAATACAGAGAATTTTTTGTGTGTACAAACTACAAATCATTCACGATGCAGAAAAAAAGTGCACAGCAATGAAGAGATATCAAGAGTGCAAAATAGACACACTCCACCCACCCCCCACATACAAACATTTATGAACTAGTGTGACTATAACACAAAGCATATTTTTGCAAATGCGTGAAAAAAAAAAATCAAGAATTTAGCCACAATGCAGTAAAAACACAGACACCAAGGAACGGGTTACACTCTAAAACAGGGGTGGCGAACGTCGGTCCTGGAGAGCCACAGCCCTGCAGAGTTTTGCTTCAACCCTAATCAAACACACCTGAACAAGCTAATCAAGGTCTGAAGGGTTACTAGAAAGCTACAGGCAGGTGAGTTTTAATTAGGGTTGGAGCTGTACTCTGCAGGGCTGCGGCTCTCCAGGACCGGAGTTCGCCACCGCTGCTCTAAAACATCAAGAGTACAAAAAAGACACACACACGCAAACACACACTCACAGACACACACACAACACACTACACACACAAATGAACTGATGTGGCTGTAACAATATGGCAAAATTCAGAAGACTCAAATAAGTGGTTGAAATCAGATTGATTAACCTCTGATAAAGCATTCCTGTTCATTTTTGTTACATTTTTGTTGAACTTTGATGTTGTGTGTAATAAATTGTCTTTCTTTGTGCTCAGGTTTCACTGTAGTAAAATTAATGCAAAAACTGACATTTCAAACCAACATTTCAACAAAAAAAAAAAGTCTAAACCTTTACAAAAAGTTGTCTTTGAGAATGTCATAAAAAGACAAAAAGAGTAGCTTCCTATTGCATTTAATAAATGGGGTGCAGGGGTGTATACGATTAATTGAAAAACAAACAAACAAATAAACTAGAAAGAGGAACACTGTCTGTTTAAATATTTATTAACAACAGCAGTTAGTACTGTAATATGGAGTGGATAAAATGTCTGCAATAGAAACAAAGAGCAAAGAAGAACAAACTCAAACTGTCTTTCATCTTTTCACTGCCGTACATACTACAGTCAATGCAGTACATGATTCTACATGATGGGATCAGAAGTTCACGCCATGTCGTAATTACCATAATTCTGAGATGATAACACATGACATTCTACTCGGCACTGTTCCATGTCCTTAGACTTGGGCTGCATACGAAATCGCATACTTCCAAAAACAGGTGAAAAACAGTATGTGACAAAAGAAGTATGTCCAAATTCACAGTACTCATAAAAGAGTAGGCAAAAAGTACCCGGATGACCTACTACTTCTGGCAAGATTCTGAAGTGTGCATACGATGGACACTTTACTATCCCATTAGGCCACGGTAAAGGATTTATGAATGGCAGTGATGCGACGCAACTAACATTGGTAGGTCACGTGAAAATGACAATGGTGAATGTAGTAGTCCAGATTACATTCATACGATATAGAATGTACTCTTTTTGCGGTCGTGGGGAAGTCGTGGCCTAATGGTTAGAGAGTCGGACTCGTAACCCAAAGGTTGTGGGTTCGAGTCTTGTACTGGCACAAGACCACACACTTGTTGAATTGTGAATCATGTCATTTTACGGTTTAATATGTTACCATAGACATTGCCCTACCCTGCTCA
>NW_015653601.1:53768-54920 GCF_001515625.1 Sinocyclocheilus rhinocerous
AAATGCAGAGCACTAATTCCAAGTATGGGTCACCATACTTGGCCACATGTAACATCACTTTTTTTTTTTAAGTAATTACTTATTCAAAAAAGTAGCTACTCAAGAGAGTATGCAATTTCGGACGCAGCCTTGGAAGTAGCACCTAAGGCCTGGGACACACTAGATGATTTTCAAATCTTAACCAATTTGAAAGCCATGGGAGACCACAGACATGAAGACAGTTTCAACCAATTTTTAGCCTCTGAACGCACACACTAGATGATTCGACCAGACCACAAGACCACACACTTGTTGAATTGTGAATCATGTCATTTTACGGTTTAATATGTTACCATAGACATTGCCCTACCCTGCTCATATGGTATGATTTTAAAAATAATGCAGGTACCCTGTGAATATGGGGGAAAAAGAAAAAGAAAAGACAGGTCAGTGAAAAGTGGAAGTCAGAGAATGGCTGGTATATTATTCAGCAAAAAGAATCATGTACTGCGTCAAAGTGCGATTGTGAAAAGGTGAAAGACAAAATTAATTTGTTCTTCTTTGCTCTTTGTTTAGTTTGAGTTTTTTTTCTATTCTGCTTTACAGTATTTACTGATTAAGCGTCTAGCGTTAGTTCTGGCAGGTCACGTGAGTCAAGCTTGCATCGGCTGACTCTCAGCTGATCCACATCTACCTGAATACGACGCCTATCATGGCATTCCTATATAAGGTCTATTCCAAATTATTCAGCAGCTTTATCGCTTGCTCAGGAGCAAATTACCCTCCTCCATCCCCAACTCCTCCTTTCACCACAGTCAGGACTTGGCTTTCTGATATTTCTCGTTGAATCAGACTTCACTTTATCTTGAATAATGTGTTACACTTAAAATATCATTAAAAACATTAATGATATCTGCTTTGTTCTGTTCTGTTTACCCTGGGGGTGGGGGTGGGGGTATTGCTGCTCTCCCTGCTCATTCATCATGACAGACTGCATGGATGGGCAGGGAGTTTTTTGCCCAGAACAGAACCGTACTGTCAAATCCAAACTGTGTCAATCATTTTGACGATTGTGGTCCTTACAGAACTATTGTTAATAAATGTAAACAGACAATGTTTCTCTTTATATATATATATATATATATATATATATTTAGTTTAGTTTATTTTTTA
>NW_015653601.1:55850-65006 GCF_001515625.1 Sinocyclocheilus rhinocerous
TGTAAACAGACAATGTTTCTCTTTATATATATATATATATATATATATATATTTAGTTTAGTTTAGTTTTTATCTTTTCAATTAATCTTATAAACCCTTGCACCACATGTATTATATAAATATTTGTAAAATAACCTGTAGTGTCATACATTTCATGGGTGTGTGCAGTCATTTACATTTAAAAGGGTTGTAAATCTAGCTCAAGTCAATACCAAACACTCTGGGGTTCATCATGAATAAACACTAATGAGTGGTTCCTTTCTGACCAGAGTTAAATAAATAAATAAATAATCTCCTTTGTCTTTTAGAATTGTTGGATGAAATTTATTGAGGTCACTTCTTGACCACTCAATAAGGTGGCTGCATCAAATGTACTATTCTGAGTTATATCTGCCACTGAACAGATAGCAAAAGAAGATAGAGAACAGGAGTGATATTGTGAATTGCATGCACTCCATGCACTCCTATATTTATTTATTTATTTATTTACTGAACTTGGTGAAGGAAGTATCTCTATTTAAGAAATGTTGGCCTTCAAAATATGTTTCAAACCTAACTTTTTTCTTAAACTTTTTCTTTAACTGTTTACCAATAAATCATACTGGAATGTTTGCTAAAATTGTTGGAAGTAATTCAAAATATGGCTATAACATCTGTAAAAAAATCAGTACAGAAAACTCATCTATATTAGCACAGTACACTGGGACATATTTTTACAGACTTTTCTTTTACAGACGTGTAAAAACTTTTCTTGTGTGTAGGCCACAAGAACAATCATTGTTGATTGATTTTAAAGCAGTTGAAATCTCTTACATATAATTTGGACACTAGATGTCAGTATTACTCTTGCTCTCTTAGTAATTAAGAGCCTAGTCTTATAATTATTATGAAAAAAAATGCATAGAACTAAAGTTATGGTAAACATAAGAGGAATCAAGCTATTAAAAAGTTTAGCATTAATGTCTGGGTTAGATTTTTTTTTTTCATCATAGATCTTATAGTCATCTCATTTTATGAGAACCACATACATGTTCAATGAGACCAAAAGATCATTGCAGATATAAAGTGATTTATTTGTTTTGTCCCAATCAGCTTGAATTTGATTAATATGAATAAGTGTTTTTGCTCTTTTAATTAGAAAATAGTTTTGTTACATTTTGTTTTATAAATCAGCTTGAATATTAGCTATTCATACTAATATTAAATAAACTCAAGTACTTGGGTCAGATAAAAGATAAAAGTATGGTTCATACTAATATTAAATAAACTTCATAAAGTAGTTGATTTAGGGACAATTAAAGTAATAGTCCACAAAGACAAATATTACATATCCCTGTTGTATACTGTAATGTGTGTAAAGTCATAAATGTAACAGTAAATGAAAAAGCTTATATATAATATAAAGTGATATATATATATACATATATATATATATATATATAGCTTTTTCTTAATGCAAAATCTCTTAATGGTCTTAAGTTAGCTTTAATTGTTTTTATGCAAAATGTATATATACATATATATTTTTTTTTTTGGGTGGAAGTCACCACTAGTTTTTGGATTATAATGAAAATACTGGATAAAAAAAAAGAGAGTTGCTGGTCAATACAAAACAACATCCTCAGATTATGAAGAACTTGTAAGCAGATAGCAAGCAAGACTAAATGCTTATTTAACCTAAATATAGCCTACTGAGGCAGGCCTTAAATTACACAAAAATGTAACTTTTAAAGTTTAAAATAATTTTTTCTCATATTGTTTAGAATCCAGTTTCATATAATACTGTGCAAAAATACTGTTTTGGACATTGTGCTACTTCCACCGTTTTTTTTTTTTAAATTTTTTTATGTGTTTTCTATTGTTTATAGTAGCCTACCCTTTCATCTCTATATTTTGTCATGTATACACTTCAGAAAAAAAGGTACAAAAGCTGTCACTGGGGTGATCTCCCGCGGGTCCTTAAAAACTCCTAGTTGTGAGTTGTGAGTTGTATCAAACTTAAGGCCATAAAAAGTTTTAAATACGTTAAATGGTATAAGAAATGTCTTAATTATAATTTCAAGAGGTCTTACAGTTGGGGACAGAATGACAAGAGTCGCCATACGGCTGGATTAAACTTCAAAAGGCAATGATGTTGAATAAATATAAGCCCTGCTTGTTTCAACTCAAAACGTGCAGAGCTGCTTTGTGTACAGCCGTTACCGGGGAAACCATCGTGATACGGCTGGATTAAACTTCAAAAGGCAATGATGTTGAATAAATATAAGCCCTGCTTGTTTCAACTCAAAACGTGCAGAGCTGCTTTGTGTACAGCCGTTACCGGGGAAACCACAATATTTCAGCGCTCCTAAAGAATAAATTTGCATTTCCAATAAGCCTTTCTTACGGTGACCGAGAAGTGCTAAACAAATCACAATTCTGAAATCAAAATAACAAATTACAAACGCAAATGCAAGTTTAAAAAACAAAATAAAAATTCAGAAAGCACAACAACAATTCAGAAAACATTATAACAAGTCAGAAAACACAATGACAAATTCGAAAACAAAATAACAAGTCAGAAAACACAACGACAAATCAGACAAACCGGAAAAGGTAGGTATAGTTTGAGACAGCCCATTGGTTTGGGATTACTCACCGCTGACTGGACAAGACATCTGTCAATCAACGTATACAGAAGAACCAGCTGAAGAACAGCCGTCGTGGTAGAAAGTTCGGAGATGGTATTAAAGTAGCTCAGTTTAAAAGTATTGTATGAATTGCCCTTACTCTGGAATAAAAAATACGGGGTGTCTATTTACATGTAGTTAAAAGTGGCTCTAAATTATCAGCTCCAGTGGATTATCAGACCCGGGTTCGATCCCGCCTTTTGCCGAACTTTTTTTCCCTCCCTTTTCAAATCTCGTATTAGCAATGGATTCTATTTACACTAAGTGAAAATAGCAGTATTTTTAGCAATATGATATTTACACTAAGTGCAAATACCTATTTACACTATGTTAAAATAGCAGGATTTCTACTATCAAGTATACTACTTGTTGCAAATAGTGGCAATTATCTGCACTTCAGTATTGTAGTACATTATAAAACAGTATGCAATAATAACGTATTGAGTGTAAATTATAATTTTAATTTTAATTATTAAATGGATGCCACCTTATTGGTACAATAAAGCCCTCCCTACACCTACCCTAACCCTACCCCATACTTTATTTTCAACTTTTTGATTATTTCCGTAATTTTTATTGAAAATAAATGCCTTTACGATGTGAAACGTGATTTGAAAAGGGAGGAAAAAAAGTTCGGCAAAAGGCAGGATCGAACCCGGGTCGATCGCGTCAAAAAGCCAACAATACATACTTATCCAACTGCGCCACTGGAGCTGAGGTTTTACAGCCACTTTTAACAAAATGTAAATATACACTCCGTATTTTTATTCCATAGTAAGGGCAATTAATACAATACATTTAAACTGAGCTACTTTAATACCACCTCCGAACTTTCTACCACGACTCTGCTGTTCTTCGGCTGGTTCTTCCCTGTATACGGTGATTGACAGATGTCTCGTCCAGTCAGCGGTGAGTAATCCCAAACCAATGGCGCTGTCTCAAACTATACCTACCTCTTCCGGTTTGTCTGATTTGTCGTGTTTTCTGACTTGTTAATTTGTTTTCGGATTTGTCGTTGTGTTTTCTGACTTGTTATTTTGTTTTCGAATTTGTCATTGTGTTTTCTGACTTGTTATAATGTTTTCTGAATTGTTGTTGTGCTTTCTGAATTGTTATTTTGTTTTTTAGACTTGCATTTGCGTTTGTAATTTGTTATTTTGTTTTCAGAATTGTGATTTGCGTCGCACTTCTCGGCCACCGTAATATACATATACAGAGTGCTAATGTTTTTATCTACATACACCAAGGTAGTACCATTGTTTTTTTGGAAGTTCACTTAAGTACTATGTCAACATTATGGTGCATAAATTTCAGTGCCATTGTATTACCATCTAAAATCACTGTTACCAGCAAGCCACCGCCACAATACTTTGTGAAGAAGTGATACTGTCATGGTGCACGACAATTAAAAAAAGCACTTGAAGTCTAATTTTGTTCACTTACCATTCCCCCCATCTCCACATCCTGGTCGTCGGTGAGAATGAGGATGATGTTGCTCAGTTTGACGCATTGTGAACACCTGAGCGTGCAGGTGAGAAGCGCGACAAATAGACAGGTGGACGCCACACGCGAGCTCGCCATGAGGACAAAACCAGACCAAACCCGCAACCTGTCTGCCTGGAGAAACGGTGTCAAGCAGACGAGGGTTATGAGTGGCGAACAGCAGCACACACGGTGGGATGAACTGAGAAAGTTTGAGGAAGTGAGACGCTCTGTGTGTCATATGACTGCAACCTGATCTAACAGCTGATGCATTCACAATAAAGTCACAGTTCATTATGAAGTAACAACATAAAAAATAAAAAAAAAACATTCGCTCTTTTAGAGTTTTTTTAACACAAAGGTTGTGTCCGTTTAAAAACCGTGCTCTAGTTTTTTCGTTGTTTTAAAATGTTTTATGAATTATTATTTATCGCTCTGATAGCAAAAAAAAAAATTTCAAAATACTTATTTTTTTAGCCATTTAATTTAAAAATGACAAATGTAAGTTTATAATTTATGTGTCAGACGAAAATGATATATTTCTATCTTTTTCGTTTAGATCGAACCAGGGTCGATCGCGTCAAAAAGCCAATGGCACACACTTACCCATCTGCACCACTGGAGCTGATGACTTACAGCCACTTTTAACTAAATGTAAATAGACACCCCGTATTTTTTATTCCAGAGTAAGGGCAATTCATACAATACATTTAAACTGAGCTACTTTAATACCATCTCCGAACTTTCTACCATGACTCTGCTGTTCTTCGGCTGGTTTTTCCTGTATATGTTGATTGACAGATGTCTCGTCCAGTCAGCGGTGAGCAATCCCAAACCAATGGCGCTGTCTGAAACTATACCTACCTTTTCCGGTTTGTCTGACTTGTCGTTGTGTTTTCTGACTTGTAAATTTGTTTTCGGATTTGTCGTTATGTTTTCTGACTTGTTATTTTGTTTTCGAATTTGTCATTGTGTTTTCTGACTTGTTATAATGTTTTCTGAATTGTTGTTGTGCTTTCTGAATTTTTATTTTGTTTTTTAGACTTGCATTTACGTTTGTAATTTGTTCTTTTGATTTCAGAATTGTGATTTGTTTAGCACTTCTCTGCCACCGTACTTTCTTGCTGTTTATGGTCAGATCAATGCAAATACCAACTCATGTTTTTACGCAGCAAACACAGAGTTGTAAATAAGAAAGAAGTAATGTGCCTTCTAAAAATCTAAACAATTAAGACAGTAATAGTATATTTATACGTTTTAAATTTATTTATATGCTTGTTTTATCCCTTTTCATAAAAATGGTCCAAAGGCTGAAATGCTGTTGTATAGGATTTTGTTTTTGTGAAAACCTGTATCTGAACTGTAAATCATGTAATTTTATGGCTCAGTACCGCATGTTACCACAGACATTGTCCAACCCCACTCATACTGTGTTCATTTTACTTGTGCAGCTCTTAAAATGGGTCATAAATTGCCTTACATTCATTTTTAAAAATTCAGCAGATACCCTGTAAATAGTGAAATAAAATTCCTTCCTTCATATTTATTGATATTTGTGTATTGAAAATATTTTTGAATGACATTTAAACTATCTGATTTTCTGTATTTTTTTTTTATTTTTATTTTTTTTAAAGGTCTTTTTTTTATTTGGGCTAGTTAAATAAATTTTCGGGCTACCAAAATTTGAGGATTACCTGCCCGAAGGGCTACCAGGGATTTTGAAATTTTGCGAGCCCTGCGCCCCAGTGACAGCTTTTATAACTTTTTTCAGAGAGTGTAGCAAACAAATTAGGCCTGCTATAAATTATTTTCCAGCTAAATCTTATCAGTGATGTTTCAATGCTATGAGACCCTGAATCACCTCTTCAAGAGGTTTTGAGCCTCTTTTCTACACAATGAGGCTCCATTGTTTCTGTCCACCTGCCTGAGTTTGAAAAACCTGTTTATAGATGAAGACTGAATACACTTCCCACATGCCACATGTTTCTGCCCAGTTCAAAAGTGCTCAGATACCTCATGCATGCAGTCTCTTCTGTCAGTACCAACAAAAGCAGACTTGTTTTAACTAGAAGCTGCTCTACTGGCTGTACAAACAGTACTTTTATAAAGTCATAATATAAGTCTACTACATTGGAAAATCCTTTTAAGGAGTGTACTCCCATTTGACATGTCTTAATGGTGAAAGTACAATACTGAGAAAGAAATTTTTTTTTAAAGATGGAAATCAATTGTTTTAATTTTTACAATATTACATAACTAAAACAATATGAATTGAGGAATATTTTCTTCCCTTTCTCTAACCAAAATGTTTTAAACAAAACATGTATTCTTGTTAATATAGTTTTATATTTTATATATATAATTCAAAAGTGCTCAGATACCTCATGCATGCAGTCTCTTCTGTCAGTACCAACAAAAGCAGACTTGTTTTAACTAGAAGCTGCTCTACTGGCTGTACAAACAGTACTTTTATAAAGTCATAATATAAGTCTACTACATTGGAAAATCCTTTTAAGGAGTGTACTCCCATTTGACATGTCTTAATGGTGAAAGTACAATACTGAGAAAGAAATTTTTTTTTAAAGATGGAAATCAATTGTTTTAATTTTTACAATATTACATAACTAAAACAATATGAATTGAGGAATATTTTCTTCCCTTTCTCTAACCAAAATGTTTTAAACAAAACATGTATTCTTGTTAATATAGTTTTATATTTTATATATATAATCAATTTATCAGTCTTCATGTGTCTCCAATATCAATTTCCACCCTGTTAGTCTTTTGAAATATATTCCATTTAAGTAATAAAAGCCAGTTTCATAATGACATCATCCTCTAGGAAGTGACATCACTTTTCATGGGGAAAAACAACAGCACAAACATCCGTCAGCAATAGATTTGATGACAAACATATTCATGTTTTAAAGTTTATATAGTAAAAGTTACTGCACACAGCAAATTCATGAGTGTTAATTTCTTGTTGTTTCTTGTGAGTGCCGAGATAGTTGTAACACTCCTTTGTATAAGATATAACACTGCTGGAGCATGAAATAGCATGAAATTGTTGGTGTTGTTATTGGCAGTATACGTTGTTCAGCATTAATTAACTACATCTCAGTGGAAAAGATATATAGTCAATTAAATATATGAAAATTTTTATTGGTTTAAGAGAAAGAACATTATATGTGGATACTAGTTCACAGAGGGATAAAGGTGTAATGAAGTGGTGGATGTATTAGCAAAAGAAAAAAAATATATATATATATATATTTGAAAAGTGAAGAGGTCATGAATATTTCACTTAGTAAATGTAAAGCAAAATAAATAATAAAGACATATCACTAAAGAATGGCAACAAAAATGGGATTCAGATCACACAGGACGTCAACTTTATGAAATACAATGAGAAGTAGGAATAGTGAGGATAGCAAAGAGAAGCACCAAAGAAGAAAGCAGCTCCCGCCTTTTTGCCCATTTACGATTATCCGGGAGTGACACGCAGCCAAGATGGCGACGGCCTGCTCCGCCCACTTTGAGCTTCAAAAACGCTCTTCAGAAAACTACGGGTGACGTCACGGACACTACGTCCATGTTTTTATACAGTCTATGGTGCTACTTCATTTCTCTCCAATATGATAGGACGTTAAATGAAATGAAATGTGGAGGATGTTAACTGTGACAAGATGATTGACAGGCCAGTTTACAGTGACAGGATGCGTGTAATTATGCGACAGAGCGGACCGTTAAAGATGCAGTTGTATGATGTTATACCCTGCGTTCCATTCGGAAGGGATCATCCCTATGCCCTAATCCCTTCAAAGGGTTTACCCTCCGGAGTGAGCGCTTCGAAGGAATCTGCGTCATCATCATGTGCCCACACGGAGGTGCCGTCATCATGCAAAGAATCTACGCAAAGGATCATGGGAGCCCGAAGTGTCCATCAGTTGTACCCTTCGAAATCCTTCATTCCGAAGGGCCCTTTGAGGTGGCCAGTTTTGAGCACTTCGGTTTGAAACGAGCCTTCAATATGGCGGCCATGATTGTTTTCACTCCGAAGTGCCATTCGGAGGGCGATATATCCCGTTTGTAACGCACTGATAGTGTCCCAAAGCTTGCCTACTCTGTACTACACACTCAAAAGTGTGTACTTTTTCTTCACCAAAAGAGTACATACTTTAAGGGCGTAGTATAAGTAGGCACATTGGGACGCAGCACCGTTTTTCAACTTCATTTCCCTGGACGATCACCATTTTGGCATTGTACAATTCCTCCGTAGAAGCAAGGTGAGTTATGTTTTTATTATATAAATGTATGAGTTTGATAAACCTTCATATATGTAAAATAATTTTCATGCTATTTATTTTTTATTTTTTTTTACATTTGACTGGTAGTTACAGCTTTTTGGAGAGTCAAACTGGAAGAAATAAAAAAGAAAGGCGAATTTTGAAGGTAATTTCAACAGTGTTAGTTTTCAATTACAATAACGCACAACTATGACCTCTTTCCATACCTCTTCAAAGCACTTATTGGCAGGTTTTATTGTCAGGGAAAATGCATTGTTAGAAAATTATATTGAAAGAATGGGGAAAAAATAATGGGGACCAAAAACTGGTAACCACATTCTTCAGAATATCTTCTTTTGTGTTTAGTACAATAAATAAATTAATACAGGGTTTGGAAGGGTGAGTAAATTATATAATTTTCTTTTTTGGGTGAACTAACGCTTTAGCATACTTCTTGCTGAAATGATTGAAGTACATGGGTAAGAATTTCAATATAACTGATTTATTCTGAATAGGGTCTGAGTTTAAAGGGGTCATATGATGCGATTTCAATTTTTCCTTTCTCTTTGAAGTGTTACAAGCTCTTGGTGTATAAAGAAATTCTGTAAAGTTGCAAAGACTAAAGTCTCAAATCCAAAGAGATATTCTTTATAAAAGTTAAGAGTCAACCATGCCTACCTAAAACGGCTCGTTCTAACACGCCCCAACATACCTACGTC
>NW_015653601.1:65419-67732 GCF_001515625.1 Sinocyclocheilus rhinocerous
AGCACACCTCGTTTTTCAGACCGATGAGTTTTGTAAAAATCGACGCGTTTCAGAAAGGTGGGGCATAGAGGAGAAACAATAATGTACAGTATGTAGAAAATAATGTGTTTTTTAACCTTAAACCGCATAAACACATTTCATTACACCAAATACACAAAATAATGTTCTTTTTAGCAACATCATATGACCCCTTTAATAAAGAACTAGTTTGTTTAAACAACTAATTGCATTTTGCCTTTATTTTTAACTTGAATGAACAGAATTCTACTGTGATCCCAGACTAAAGTTGAATTTAACTTTATGGATTGTTTTGATGTAATCTCAATGTTTTCAATGTAACTCTGCAAGATGTCACAAATTATTTCCTGACAGTTACTGTCAAGTAACACTTTTAGAAGTGTTACTATAGCTCTGAAAATATTGAGACAATATGTTCACTCACTCAGAGCTGATTTGATCTCTAAAAGAGTTGATTTAATACTGATTAATTTGCTGTGCAGAACAGGAATGACCCAACTAGATCATTCAGTTGCATTGTACATGTTGACCAGGCCATTAAATTAAGTTGACACAGCAAACCCACACTGTGTGTTTACAATAAAAAAATTAAGTAGGTCTAAATGGAGAGATTTGGGGTGTGGTGGGAATGCTCAGATAAACATCAGGCTCTACCTTCAAGGACCAGATTGTCCCACCCTAATCATTGCTGCCTGACTGAGCAGTAATGTCACCTATATTATATCCCAGGGGACAAAGAGATCATCAAGAGGGGCTGTTTACTATCAAGAAATGCTGTGGATAAATGCGCTGTGTCACTTGGGTGTAGGCCTGTCGCAATAATCAATATATCGACTTATCGCGCAATATATGTGTAACAAAGCTTGTAGATCGGGAAGAAGGAGGCGGGAACCGGCGAACATTTAAAGACTTTAATAAAATAAACAAACACAAAATGAAAGTAAAGCGGCTGCCCCTTGCGGACGACTGCCGCACACAAAACACAAAATAAAGTCCAGGCCTGGTCCTCTCTCGTCCAACGCTGTCGTCACTTCTCCTTTTATCCTTCCGGAGCTCCTCCGTGGGACTCGAGACCGGTGAGTGGTGCAGGTGTCACTCATTATCAATTACTCCACCGGCCTCGCTCTGTTCCCACGTCTCTCGGCCCTGCCCTCACTCGTCACAATATGCATATGGCCTCAATAATTTTTGGTGATGCAATATATCGCCAATTATATGTACTTAAAAATTTATGTCACCGTGTTTTTTGCATTCCACTTGTGCCAGTGTCTTTTGCAGCTTCTTGTACATAATGAGGTGCTAGTACAAATTTTAAAAATGCTTCTATAAAAAAAGTTTCATCTGCAGATATATGGTCTTGTTTAGGGATCTGTGCCTTTGTGCATACGGACATCTGACTGATAAGTACTAGTGATTGTGTTTTTCAGCAATACTGTGCAGCCTTAATTTACAGAGAAAAGAAGGTCAGGGAAAAATCTGTAAATGGTAAAATCTCCATACAAGTTATTTGTGCATTTTTCTTTTATTGTACTTGTTACTTTGCACTTTTTGTTAGAAAATGTTTATTTACTATTTATTAAAAATTTTTAAGGTATCTAATATTTTGATACTTAATTTCCATGATCTAAATAAATATTCTTAAAAATTAAAAGTTTGTTGTCATTTGGAAGTGTGTAGGCCTTCTTGCATTATTATGCTGTTACATTATGATTATATATTCAGTGACATTAAATGGTCTTAAAATGGCAATAACATCGCTTATTGCAATTATTTCTGGCGCAATATATCGCACAACAAAAAGTTGTTATCGTGACAGGCCTAATTTGGTTGACAGTAAAAGTAAATACATTGCCCTTCTTTACATTTTTTTTAAGTTTATCTTTTAAATCTTACGTAACCCAATCTTTTAGATGGTATACTGTATCATAGTTTCCATTAAAATATGAAGCGGCAAAAAATCGTTTTTAATCCATTTGTGCCCAAATTTTTCTGAATGGTTTCATGCATATAGTCATATTAATAATGTCCTATGTGAAAATGTTCTGCATTTATTTTCCCCAGGTTTTAGTTTTTTTTTTTTTCTTGAAAATCGTATTTGAATGTGCGGCAACTATAGTTGCCGGTGGGCAAATATGTTGTATTCACCCCTTCAATGATAATTTGAATAGGAGGAGAGCATTTGGCATCTAACTCAAAATAACTGCTTTCAACAGATCAATCTTTATTCATAAACAAATTTATTATGCATAAAAGTCGAAGAACATTCGATGCAAACCCCAAAAAAGTTGCATCTAG
>NW_015653601.1:68108-74904 GCF_001515625.1 Sinocyclocheilus rhinocerous
CCCATAGTATTCAATGGCTGACTGTAGTAGGTGATTTCATATAATAATGTAAATGTAAACTCGTTACTTGTCTGAATTTCAACATTATAATGGAATCATAAGCTACTAGTCATAAAATGAATTAGGGTACTTGGCCAATTAGAATGAAACACATCCAAACTGGATAAAGGGGCCTCAATATTTTGCCCCTTACATGTCATAAAAGGGAGAAAACGATAATCTACAGCAATTAATCCCATGCCTTAGCTCTTTATCTTTCCATTCTTCCTTTTGTGTGACTGAAGGAAGTTTGTAAACTGCTGCTGTCACTTGAAAACTGGAAATTCCCACCGCCCATGCAAAAGCAGACACAGAGGTGGGGCAGTAGAGCTGTGGAAAGATTGCTCTCTCATCTCCTCCTTTTGACAGATTTATTCCCTATCAAATTAAGGTCTACTGTACAGTAGAGATGTCAGTTAAAGGGTTAAGTTATGTTTTAGGTGGCATTTTTCCTTTAACTCCTGCTTTTCTCAATTTAATTATTAACCCTTCTTTCCACATCATATCATAAGCTTTCTCGATGTCAAAAAATACTGCCACTACACTTTCTCTATTAGCCTGAGCTCTTCGTATTTCATGTTCCAAACATACTGTAGGGTCCATAGTACATCTTTTCTAAATCCACTTTGATAATTACAAATATTCCCTTTAGTTTCCATAAAATATGTTAGTCTCTGATTTATAATTTTTTCCATTACCTTACATAAGTGCGAAGTAAGAGAAATTGGCCTGTAATCACTTGGACTATTACCTTCTTTCCCAGCTTTACATATTGGAACTACTTACATTTGATTTTAAAACACATTCAAACAGAAAACAGTTATTTTACATAGCTGTTTTTACTGTATTTTTAATCAAAGTATGTAGCCTTGATGAGCATATAAGATGTTTTTCAAAAACAATAGAAAAATCTTAATTTAAGTAGTGTAGTGTATCTCTATCTATGTGTATGGCTATTGTGCAGTCTGGGTCATTTCACTACTTACTTTCACTTACACAAATGTGTATATGACAAATAAACTTGGAGCTTTAAACTACATACCGCAAGGATATTATAAAAGTGTCCGCTGTGATTTTGAAACTGAAACAAATTACTTATCTCTAAATATCTTGATGTCATAAAATCCGTCCCTGAGAACCGACAGCCAGCCCTATATATTCAATTTCTGCCTTGTGACATCACACCCGTTTCCAGTAAGATTTGGTCGAGACTACCTGAACGCAAGTCTGAACATCAGCTCTACTTCCTTATTTGTTAACTGCACTGTCAGACCGTCTACGATTGTTCCGCTCCTGAGCAGACTAGTATTGACTCAGGGGGAGAGTGTTTAGTCTACAGAGGCATTAAGTCACAAGACAACTACATGCCTCGATACACTATGGACATGACACTGCAAGCAAATGTGATACCGAAAGTTGTACAAGCATAAACATTTCATGGAGCCTAAAAGCCCTTGTTGGATAATGATGGGCTTTTAAGGCTGATCGACATGAGAGGGCAATCATTCTGAAGTGGGGGAAGAGAGCATTGGAGTTGGAATACATGTTGACAAAGTTTATTAGAGTTCATACCCATTAACAAATAATTTTCTGTTAGACTGGTTGTTGTCATGCTACAAAGTCAATGGGTTTCTATACAAAGTACAAAGACAGAGAGACACATTAAAGCCAACTTTAATGCCAAGCAAGAACTGATAACAATTAGTTCAACAGCTCTCAGTTTCTTCAAGGATGAAGAATACAATGTGTTCCTTTGTTAGGGTTTTTAAAGGTCAGCTGAATAACATTCATATTTTTGAGTTTAGTGAGAAGAACCAAACTCGAGTACAGTTTGACCTAGTATTGTATGTCGGAAGAAAAACAGGTCATGATCATTCATCCTGCAAAACTTAATTAATGGATATCTGAGTAATCCGTTAAATTAGCAAAAATATGAAGGTCAATAATATAATACAAAGCAAGCATTAGGTCTTATTAGGGATGTTATTGTGACATTGTCGGGGGGAAGGGCCCGATGACTATGAAAGTCATAATCATTGCATCACTAGCCTTAAAGTAAATCATCAGGGTTTACAAGAAATACCGATCAAATGAGTAAACTACTTTGGAAGATGTGCAATATGATTTACTGGAAGCTAAAACTAAAATTGTTCTGATATGAGTTCACATGACCATATTATGTGAATGGGATCCGTTGGGAAAAGACTGCACTATAGCTACTGTATATGAGCAGACTGCACTGAGTCAAGCCTAAACACAAGGTATTTTACTATGCTTATTTGTAATAGCCTATATTAACATGTTATGATTATTTTTCATAGGCCTATTATAGTTTCCATTTTGTAGGTGGAGTCTATAAACAATTTCCTGTGAACAGGAACAATATATTTTGATCTATCTGTTTTAGAAAACTAGTATTTAAATCCACCAGCAGATTTATAACTCCTAATCCATTTCAACATCTAAACCAGGGCTGCCCAAACTCGGTCCTGGAGGGCCGGAGTTTAGCTCCAACTTGCCTCAGCACTCCTGCCTTTAAGTTTCTAGTATGCCGTAAGAGCTTGATTAGCTGGTTCAGGTGTGTTTAATTGGGGTTGGAGCTAAACTCTATAGGACACCGGCCCTCCAGGACCGAGTTTGGACACCCCTGATCTATACATTCAAAATCAGATCTTATCGTGCTAAAAACCCGCCACTCATGAATCATCACGTCTGCTGATCCCTAGTGATTGGCTAAAAGTGCGGCCGCGACGTCAACATCAGGGGCACGTTCAAGCTCAAACCGGTGCGCAACGTTTTGCTACGGTTTCCGGTTTGTAAACAGCCTGTGTCATGGGGATTTTTCAGTGTTAAAGGCATGAATGGAGTTTCAGTCCAGCAGTTGCACAAATAGTCTTTTAAAGAATTGAGTGGGATGTTATCTAGGGTGTTTTGAGAAGCGACTGGTCTCGTACACTTCAACAGTTTCCATATTTCACACGTTGTTCACTAATCCGGGGATTTTCGAAAACCTAAATCTTCCTTTTTTACCTGTGTTATAGGAGTGTCTAAAAGTCATTCATACCCATATTTGGACATGGTACCGGATGGGCGAGGTCACCTGGCTGCGTCAGAAAGCTATAGACTACCTGCTGTAGACCATTTCCATCCTTAATTTGCGGCTGTTGAGACGGTGGAAGGAATTGTTGTGTTACATTTGATAGACTTCGAAGGATTAAAACGCAGAGGGATTTTACAAGACTTTTAGCGTGTCGAATGGCGTGTGCAAGGATTGTACGATTGGGAGTTATCGTTTTTCTTTGTCAGGTAAGATTTTTTTTTTGATCGCCGAGTAACATGCCGAACACTGACACGCAGTTTCGGAAAATGAAGTCTTCGATTTGTTATGCTTCTTTCTCATTTGTTTTGTTTTGTTTTGTCAGTTATTGTCGTGTGGATATGCGGAGGCGTCGACATGCACACCTGGGTTTGAGTCGGAGTTAATCGTTTTTAAAGTGCACAGAGATCACCTTCACATGGGAAAAAGACTAGGAAGAGGTAACTGAACGTTGTTAAAAATATTTTAAGTATTAAAATATTTCTAAACCAAGCAAAGTACACTAACTCAGCCGGTTTCAAAAACGCTAACGTTATAGGCTAGTTAATTTATGTGTTCTATGCTAACTTTTACGTTAAATCTGGTCTCATCTTCAGTTTGATGTCGTGGCTCGTGCTTTGCCTATGTTGTTGAATGTAGGACATTAACTGGACCTGATAAAATTCATATTTCAATTCGTAAAACACTCTGTGCTTTAACCCTTTGTTAGCTAACGTTACACGTTCTTTAATAGATATAAGTTATTCCCTGGTTTCTGTTGCAGGTAAGTTAAATTTAACTTTAGTCTTTCCTGGTGTGGCAAAGCACACCAGCGATCGAGGAAAACTGTTGTTTTCTATTTTATTTTAGGATGAACCCACAAATTTTTAATTAAACTAATTTTAGATCTCATATATGTCTGGATGTGAGGTCGGGAGTTAAATCAAAGTCTCTGAAAATCATGTTTAAGTGCTTACTGATTCATGGTATTTCAGAGACTTTGCAGGTGTTGTGACTAATTCAGATGATTTCATCCAGTGAGTTTCTGTGGGTGTGGGACCAGAAATTTGAGACGTGGGACAAAACAGGTCCAGCAAGGGTAACTGCTATTAGCTTTAAAAAATAAAAATATTTTCAATTTTAAACGTCATGAGGGATTAATAATAGTATGTATTTAACACAATTATCACCTTCAATTTAATTTTCTAATTATTATACCAATGGCCAACAAATTTAACACTTTCGCTTTTTTTTTTTTTTTCTTTTCAATGTTTGAAATTTGCGTATTATCTGTATTTTACGGTTCTAACATTTCTATTTTAACATTTCTGTTTAATGCAATTGTTTTGCAAGTAGTGTCATGTCTTTTGTTTTTCCCCTCAGTCAGGTACTTTCCATAAGTCATGCCAGTTAAAATTGTGTATGATTTTACTTTTGAATTTTATCCTCTCATCTCACATGCTGCCATACTGATTTATCCTTTCGTACTAGACTAACTCTAAGTTTTAAAAACCTTTAAAACATTTTTTAATTATTTTTACCATTAGTGGTTCCTTATTGCAATTGATCTGTAGTTTATTTCTGTACATCTTGAAGAGAGCATCCTTTCAGTGTCCCACTAATGGTGGCTAAAGGCTGATTGGTTTCAACACTTCCTTTCAGACCACTAATGGATGTCCGCACTGCTGTTGCAAAACCTCTGTATAACGGGATAGTGTTTGTTTAAATGAATTATGCTATGTAGTTTTGGTAAAAGGATTGACAGTCAGCATTATTCTGAAGTTGAGAAATGTAGGACATAAAGCATGCCTGTTAGCTATACCTAGGGTTGGGTATCGTTTTTTTTTTTTTTTCGATTCCGGTGCCAAATCGATACTTTTAAAACCGTTCCGGTGCCTAAACGATGCCTGAACCGATACTTATTAAATAAAAATTCTCCAAAAAATTATGGATTGGCCATTAGCGTTATAAACGCTTGATGTCTGTTTCATTCATTCTGGACGCCAGAGGGCGCCCTCGCACAGAAAATCCACATATCCAGTCACAGAAGTAGCGGAACTCCTGACCCTCCAGGAAAACCCTAATATGGACAAAGACATTGCTATTATAGCTGTAACGGAGTAAACCGAACATATAAACGTTTTGAATGATAAAACGGACAATAAACACTCGACTGCAACAATATAGTTTATCTGTGTTATTCAAGCCATCTCTGGTATTTTCATAATAATTAAGTATATTTATAATCCATTGCTAATCAATGTATTCTTTTTAAAGTAGCCTATGAGTGGTGGCTCGTGGGTTTTAAAATCGAGAAGGCACACTAATTGTATTGGTCTAAGATCCCTTGCCGATTATTATTATTTGCTTAACCACTTTAAAATGGCTTTTTGGTTGCTTTTAGTCAGAAAACGTAAATAAAACGACACTCATGCAGCAAGATAATATAATTTCACTTACCTGGCCTATCACCTGAAGCAAACATCCATCCCTTCTTAAAAGTCTGTGTTAAAAGAGAGCTGCCTGTTGTGCCATTTAATTAAGCCGACTGCTGTAGCCAATATCCAGCTTAGGCATGTTTTCCCTTTTTTAAAAAAAATTTGTATATATACTGTTTGAATGACAGCTTGGTAAATCTGTTGTCGATCAAATATTCATCGCTACTCCTCATAAGTGCTTGGTACATTATCAGCGCAGCGGGAGACGTTCAAACTAATATCACGTAATTTACGTCTCTATTGATTGGTTGAGATATCAGAAAGAAATTACATCAGCAGATTCGGCACATTCGCGATAGAAAAGCAGCATTTTCCAACTTCATTAACAAGTTATGGTATTACAGCTGTGAAATTACAAACAAAAAATACACATTCTGAGACATGAACTGAAATGAATTGTGAATTTTATTAACATTAAATCGTCTTCCTCCCATTTTCACCTCAAAATTTTGGGGAAGCTGTGCATCCCCTGCCTCCCCCGACGAGCCGCCACTGTATGGAACATATTTTTTGCCTCATTCTGTGACAAGAAGCCACATCAGATGACAAAAGGAAGCATTTGACTGGTGTTGTGGAGTAAAAAGGTTATAATGTTCTCTTTTGTTAGACAACATTTTTAAAAATGTGAATACAAGGGATGATTTTTATTCAGCATTTTAATTTAAGCATGTTTAGCTTAGTTAACGGAAGGCTACCTGCTGCCATCAGAGCAAGTGTAATTACTGCATTCATGCGCTCGGATGCTCTCATTTCTCGAGTTGTACTTTAAGTCGGAATGTGAAAACAACATGGACACTCGTTACTACAACTATTTGTTGGATTTGTATTATTAGAGCTTTCCGACTTGAGTTCATGTGCATTTTTTCAGTCGGGAAATTATATTTAACGTGCTGTGATGCGGTGATGATGCTTCTTACATCCGTTTCAGAGAACCAGAGGACAAATATTTCAATCGATCGCTCAGGCATGGCATTGAAATCTGCGTTCTGATTCGGTTCTAGTACATACCGGTTACATGGGTACCGGTGCCATATTGGTACCGGGTTTCGGTACCCAACCCTAGAGATGAGACAAAACACAGATACTTGGTTCACTAGAACAAGACAATATTTTAATACTATTTATAAGAAATTTTCAATGACAAAATATTTGTCTTTTAATTACAAAAAGTAAAACAATGCAG
>NW_015653601.1:75072-78495 GCF_001515625.1 Sinocyclocheilus rhinocerous
TTCATTGAACCAGTGAACAAATTTTTCAATCGATTGCTCAGGCATGGCATTGAAATCTGCGTTCTGATTCGGTTCTAGTACATACCGGTTACATGGGTACCGGTGACATATTGGTACCGGGTTTCAGTACCCAAACCTAGCTATACCACATGTGAAACATTGGACTTTTTATTGCAAATTGAAATTATTTATTATGGCGGGGGATGCAGTGCTTCCCAAATTGTTGTTGTTGTCTTGGGTACTCTCAGAGTCCCATCAGTAGCTATGGTTCCATGATCCATCCACATATTTTAAGCAAATTTTGGGATATTGCTTAAACTGCCAAGATGCATACAAAATATTAAAACGTGCATTTAAAAAAAACTTTTTTTTTTAAATCAAATAAGACATGCAAATAAACAAAGATGTAAACAAATTTACAGAATACATTCCTTGATGCCCAACAAACGCACTGACTTTGCCTCAACATATCATGTGATTGGATAACTGCTCTAACTGCACCAATCTCATGGCACACCTCAAGTGTAATTTTAATAATTTTCAAATGCCTGAGCCAAAGTCAGTCACCAAAATGATTTGGTATAATCACCTCCCATAACTGTCCCACACGATTGCATTCCCAAACATCAGGATGGATGAAAGCAGGCCTAGCTAGTCAGACTCAAAAACCCTTTCATCAAATCAGAGGTTTGTTCTTTCAAACAAATACAGGGCGGTTAAATTGCTGATTATTACAATTAATCACTTAAACAATCAATATTGTGGGTGGAAAAACGAACTTGGCAAGTTGCTTCCCCTCATGCTTAAAGCAACATCTATTAGTTTATTGGTTTGAAACATTTGATCAATTGAAAGTGTTGTGAAAAAGTGAGGTTGACTTTACTAAAGTTCTGAGTCTTTGGAATAACTAATTTGTTTGTTGTTGTTTTTTTTTTAACCCTGCCTCAGTAACTTTCAATAACTGCGATGGAAGAACAAGAACCCTCTTTCAGTCCGTTGACAAGCGGTTTGATGTGAACATGGATGGGACTGTAACTCTGAAGAGACAAGTGACTCTTCATGAAGGCCACAAGGTGTTTTCTGTGCACGCTTGGGACTCCAGTGGCAAGAAGCACACTGTATCTGTCAAAGTTGAGCGTATCCACCATCATAAGGGGCATCACATGGATACAGTCATGAACATCTCCTCTCCAGAGGTACAAACACATTTCATGCAAGAAACTGCTGTGCAATACAGTGCAAGCCTGACCTCTACTGGACACTTCAGTTTTTATGTATGGTACTTTACCGTGGTACTTTAAATTTATGTATTTAGTTATTAATTTCTGTACATGTTTATAATTAGGATAAACGTACCAATTAAGCTCACCAAAATCTACATTAGGACATTTTTAGTCCACAAGATATCGGTTTCAGCACAAGAAGTTATATTAAAATATGAATCTCTCACACAATAATATTTAATTGTATTTTAAATGACAAAAGCATTTCAATTAAGATGTAAATCATTAATTGAAAAAAGTCTGGATGTGCTTAATGAGTACATTTTTGTACCCTTTAAGCACACCCCTGTTCCCGTGCAAGCCTGACCTCTATTGGACACTTCAGTTTTTATGTATGGTACTTTACCGTGGTACTTTAAATTGATGTATTTAGTTATTAATTTCTGTACATGTTTATAATTAGGATAAACGTACCAATTAAGCTCACCAAAATCTACATTAGGACATTTTTAGTCCACAAGATATCGGTTTCAGCACAAGAAGTTATATTAAAATATGAATCTCTCACACAATAATATTTAATTGTATTTTAAATGACAAAAGCATTTCAATTAAGATGTACATCATTAATTGAAAAAAGTCTGGATGTGCTTAATGAGTACATTTTTGTACCCTTTAAGCACACCCCTGTTCCCAATAAGCTCACATTTTTTATTTAAAAATGTTTTGTTTATTTTAAACAACCTTTTTAAAGATCAAATAACACTCGTCAAAAATCAAATAACAAAACAAACCAATAAACTAGCCTCATTATGAAGCCTCTTATTAAATGGATGTTAACTTTTTTTTTATTTTTTATATTCTCTTATGCCTGGAATACACTAAACGATTTTTGCCCTGGTTTTCCATAAATTTACAGTCTGAAGAAGTTGATGCTAGTTGCCAAAGGTCAGAGCCAGTCTGCAGATTTGAGTTGACTGATTCCATAGAAAATCGTGTAGTATGATGGATCACAGATTCAGATTTTTTTAGTTTCAGACTTTGATCCCATCCAGTCGGAGGAGATCAAACATGTTTGATATTTTCAGCCAATTTTAGAACACATTGTTTTCATTTGTCATACGTCTCCTAGCAACAATGCACACGTTTCTGAGTTTGTTGTGATCGGAACAACTTGAAAGTCTGCTAATGTATGATCCTCAGTTGTTTAGTGTATGATGCCCAGTTTTCCTTTGTGACTATTTACAAAGTCAGTAAGCGAATGATGCCTGGCGTTTTAAAAATCTGTTCAAATTTTAAGTCGTGTAGTGTATTCCTGCCTTTAGTCACTTTTTTTCCTGGACAGATATGACCGGTTTCTGTTGGCTCCTTCTTTGTACGGACATGCCTCTTTCATCTTTGTGCATGAACTATAGTTACATCTAGATTTTGTCATCTTAAAGCTGTGAAAATAAATTATTAATAATTTTATAAAGATTAACTTAGTGACAACCATCAGTTAATATTTAAAGTCTGTTTATGACGTATTTACATAAGTTCAATGTGGAAGAGCTTAAAGGGAGCACACTGAGCTTAATTGGAGCAGCAACAAGTTTTAATAAATATTACATGAAATTTTAAAGGACAAGATTTAGCAAAATAAATAATCTAGGCCATGTATTAAGTTTAAACAATGTAATATGAACAACTATTTTTGACTATCTATGAAATTATACTTTCTTATTGATGCCACACTGAAACTGTGATTTTCATAATAGTGCACCCTTCCTTTAAGTTCACCTTTCAATAATATGAAGTCTTTAAAAATTACAGCAAAAACCACAGACCAGCAATCAATAAACTGTAAATGTATAATATAATAGATTTCAATAATAGTCTTTAAAAATTACAGCAGCGTAAAACCACAGACCAGCAATAAACTGTAAATGTATAATATAATAGATTTAAAAATACAAGCCAGTAATGCCTGTGAAGTAATATATTACTTATTAATATATTGCTCTGTGTTGCTAAAACTATCTTTTGGATCTAACTGTAATTATTTCCCACATCCAAGTTCCAGGTTATAATATGCAAAAGTCTAAACATTAATCTCTTAATTTTGCAGTGAGTAGTGAAACTTACACAAAATAAAGGCTTAAACATCTAAAAAAAAAATGCACATTTAAGGGGCTCCTCTTCTGGTGAAAGTTTTCAGACA
>NW_015653601.1:78721-78853 GCF_001515625.1 Sinocyclocheilus rhinocerous
ACTCACCCTCAAGGCATCCTAGGTGTATATGACTTTCTTCTTTCAGATGAATCAGATGAATCTTATTAAAAATTGTCTTTGAACTTTCAAGTTGTTTAATGCCACTCAGCGGGTGTTGCATTTGTTGCATTG